>NW_027202963.1:0-124198 GCF_024711535.1 Dipodomys merriami
CCTCACACTCACCCTCACCCACAACCTAAGCCTCACTGTCACCCTCACGCTCACCCTCACCGTAACCCTAACCCTAAATCTAACCCTAACCCTCACCCTAAATCTCACCCTAACCCTAATGCTAACTCTAACCCTCACACTCACCTTAAACCTCACGCTAACCCTTACTCTCAACATAAAGCTACCCCTACCCCTAACCCTCACCCTGACCCTAACCCTCACCCTAACCCTAACTATAACCATAACCTTCACCCGAACCCTGACCCTAACCCTAACCCTAACCCTAACCCTCATCCTAAACCTCACTCTACCATAACCCTATCCCTAACCCTAACACTAACCCTAACGCTCATCCTAACCCTAATCCTCACCCACACCCTCAGCCTCATCCTCAGCCTAAACCTAACCCTAACCCTAATCCTAAAACTAATCCTCACCCTCATCCTAACTCTAACACTAAACTTCAATCTCACCCTCAACCCCACCCTCACCCTAACCCTAACCCGAACCATAACCCGAATCCTCACCCTAACCCTCATCCTAAACCTCTCCCTAACCCTCATCCTAAACCTAAACCTAACCCTTATCATAACCCTAAACCTCAACCTCACCCTAACCGTAACCCTAACCCTCACCCTCACACTCACCATAACCCTCACCCTAAACCTTACACTCACCCTAACCCTCATCCCAACCCTCACCCTACCCCTAAAGCTAACCCTCAACCGAACCCTTACACTCAATCTAACACTAAGCCTAACCCTAACACTAACTCTCACACTAAACCTCACCCTAAATATCTCCCTACCATTAACCCTAACCCTAACCCTCACCCTAACCCTAACCCTCACCCTCACCCTCAGCCTAACCCTCAGCCTAAAGCCTAACCCTAACCATAACCCTCAGAGTCACCCTCACCCTAATCCTAACCCAAAGCCTCACCCTCACCCTAAACCTAACACAAACCCTTAAACCAACCCTCACCCTCATAAATATCATAAATATCATAAATAAATAAATATCATAAATATCACCGTAACCCTAAAACTCACCCTAATCCGCACCATAACCCTAACCCTAAGCCTCATACTAAAGCTAACCCTCACCCTCACCCTAACCCTAACCCTAACCGTAAACCTAACCCTCATCCTCATCTAACCCTCACTCTAACCCAAACCCTAACCCTCACACTAACCCTCAACTACAGCCTCACCCTAAACCTAACCCTAATGCTCACACTCAACATAACCCTCACCCTCAACCTAAACATCAACCTAAACCTAACACTCACCCTCACCCTAAACCTAACCCCAAGTCTCAACCTTACCCTAACCCTAACCCAAAACCTCTACTGAACCTTGACACTCACCCTCACCCTAATCCTCACCCTCACCCTAAACATCACCCTAACCCTAACTCTCACCCTTACCGTCATCCTATCCCTAACCCTCATACTAACCCTAAACCTCAGCTAACCTAACCCTCAACCTAACCCTTACCCTCACCATAACACTAAGCCTAAACCTAACATGAAACCTCACAGTAACCCTAAACCTCACCTTAATCCTAACCCTCACACTAATCCTAACCCTCAACCTAAAGCTAACCCTAAACCTCACCCTAACCCTAATCATCACCCTCACCCTCACCCTCAGCCTAACCCTCAGCCTAAAGCCTAACCCTAACCCTAACCCTCACAGTCACCCTCACCCTAACCCTAAACCTAAGCCTCACCCTCACACTCAACCTCACCCTAAACCTAAAGCAAACCCTCAAACCAACCCTCACCCTCACCATAAACATCACCCTTACCCTAACCCTCACCCTAATCCGTACCAAAACCCTAACCCTCACCCTAACGCTAACCCTCACCCTAATCCTAACCCTCACCCTCATCTAACCCTCAGCCTAACCCACATCCTAAACCTCACCCTAACCCTCAAACTCACCCTCAACCTAAACCTAATCCTAATGCTCACACACAACCTAACCCTAACCCTCACACTCACCCTCTCCCTCAGCTTAAACCTAAGCCTAACAATAACCCTAACCCTAAACCTCACACTCACCCTCATCCTAAAACTAACCCTAACCTAATCCTAACCCTCTCACTCACCCTCACACTCCCCCTAACCCTAACCCAAACCCTCAACCTAAACATCACCCTAAACCTAACCCTCACCCTAACCCTTAGCCTAACCCTCACCCTAACCCTAACCCTCATCCTCACCCTCACCAACAGGCTCACCCTAAACCTAATCCTAACAATAACCCTCACCCTCACCCTCAACATAACCCTACCCCTAACGCTAACCCTCACCCTAAACCTAAACTCCAACCTAACCCAAAACCTCACCCTAAACCTAACACTCAACCTAACAATAACCCTCACCCTAACCCTAACCCTCATGCTCACAGTCACCCTCAGCCTAAACCTAAACCTAAGCCTAACCCTATCCCTAATCCTCACACTAACCATCACCCTAAACCTAACCCTAAGTCTCATCCTCACCCTCAACCTCACCCTAACCCTAACCCAAACCTTCAACTGAACCCTCACCCTCAATCTCACCCTAACCCTCACCCTCACCCTAAACATCACCCTAACCCTAACCCTCACCCTTAACCTCACCATATCCCTAAACCTCATACTAACCCTAAACCTACCCTAAACCTAACCCTCAACCTAACCCTTACCCTCACCCTAACACTAAGCCTAAACCTAACATGAACCCTCACAGTAACCCTAAACCTCACCCTAACCTTAACCCTCACCCTAACCCTAACTCTCACTCTAACCCTAACCGTAACCCAAACCCTCACCCTCATAGTAACTTTACACCAAAACCTAATCCTAACAATAACCCCAACGCTAACCCTAACCCTCACCCTCTCCATAACCCTCACCCTAAACCTAAACCTCACCCTAACCCTCACCCTCACCCTTAGGCTCGGTCTAAGCCTAAGACAAAGACTAAGACTAAACCTTACCCTACCACTCACCCTCACCCTAACCCTAAAAGTAACACTCACCCTAACCCTAACCCTCACACTAACCCTCACCCTTACACTAACACTAACCATAAACCTCTCCCAAACCCTAACCTTAAACCTCACCCTAACCCTCACCCTCCGCCTAACACTAAGAATATACCTAACCCCAACCCTAACCCTAAAACTAACCCTAAACCTAAACCTCACCCTAACCCTCACTCTAACCATGAGCCTAACCATCACCCCCACCCTAGCCCATACCCTAACCCTAAGCCTAATCCTAACACTCACCCTAACCCTCACACTAACCCTAACCCCAACCCTCACCCTAACCCTAACCCTCAGCTTACCCTCACCATAACTCTAATCCTAACCCTAACCCTAAACCTAAACCTCACACTCACCCTCACCTTAACCCTAATCCTAATCCTAACCTTAACCCTAACACTCACCCCCAGCCTAAACCTCACCCTAAACCTAACCCTAACCCTAACCCTAACCCACACCCTAACACTAACTCTAAACCTAAATGTCACCCTAACCCTAAACCTCACCCTAACACTTACCCTCACACTAAAACTAAACTTAACCCGAACACTAACCCTCACACTAACCCTAACCATCACCCTAAACTTAAAACTCACCCTAAGCCTAACCCTAACCCTCAACCTCGCTCTAACACTATTATCCTAACCCTAACCTTCACCCTAACCATAACCCCCACCCTCACCATCAAGCTGGGCCTTAGTCTAAGCATAAGCCTAAGACTAACCCTAACCCTCACAATCACCCTCACCCTAACCCTAACCGTAAACCTAACCCTAACCCTAATCCTCACACTAACCCGCACCCTAACGCTAACCCTAACCCTAACCCTAAACCTAAACCTAACCCTCACCCTAACCGTCACCCTAACCCTAACGTTCAACATTACCATAACACTCGCCCTCAGCCTAACCCTCACCTTAACCCTTACTGTCCCCCTCACCCTAACCCTCACCCTAACTTTAACCCTAACCATCACCCTAACTCTAACCCTCACCCTCACCTTCAGCCTCAGCCTAACCCTAAGCCTAAGCCTAACCTTAACCCTAAACATCAACCTCATCCTAGCCCTCACCCTAACCCTAATCCTAACCCTAACGCTCATCCTAACCCTCAACCTAACACTAAGTCTCAACCTCATCCTAACCCTAACCCAAACCCTCAACTGAACCCTCACCCTCACACTCACCATAACACTCACCCTCACCCTAAACATCACCCTAACCCTAACACTCACACTTACCCTCACAGTAGCCCTAACCCTCAAACTAATTCTAAACCTCACCCTAACCTAACCCTCAACCTAACCCTTACCCTCACCATAACACTAAGCCTAAACCTAACATGAAACCTCACAGTAACCCTAAACCTCACCCTAACCCTAAACCTCACACTATCCCTAACCCTCACCCTAACCCTAACCCTAACCCTCACCCTAACCCTAACACTCACCCTCATCCTAGCCCTCACCCTAACCCTAATCCCAACCCTAAACCTCATCCTAACCCTAAACCTAACCATAACCCTAACCATCACTCAAAAGCTAATCCTCATCCCCAAACTCACCCTCAGCCTAATGCTAACCCTCAGCCTAACCCACACCCTAAACCTAACCCTAATCCTAACCCTCACCCTCAGCCTCACCCTCACTGTAAACTTAACCCTAACCATAAAACTAACAATAACCCTAACCCTAAACCTAATCCTAACCCTCACCCTCACCCTAAACCTAAAACTAACCCTCACACTAATCGTAACCCTCACCCTCAAAGTAACCCTAACTCTAACCCTAAACCTCAACCTAACGCTAACCCTAAAACTCACCCTCATCCTAACCCACACCCTAACCCTAAAGCCCTAATCCTCATCCTAACCCTAACCCTCTCCCTCACACTCATGCTCGGCCTAAGCGTAAGCCTAAGACTAAGTCTAACCGTAAACCTCACACTAACCTTAACCCTCACCCTAACCCTAACACTAACCCTCACGCTCACCCTAGCCTATCATCTAACCCTAAGTCTAAGCCTAACCCTCACCCTAACCCTCAGCCTCACCCTAAGTCTAAACATAACCCTAACCCTCACCCTCACCCTCACCCACACCCTAAGCCTCACTGTCACCCTCATGCTCACTCTCACTGTAACCCTAACCCTAACCCTCACGCTAAACCTATCTCTCATCCTAACCATAAACCTAACAATCACCCTCACCTTCACCTCACCCTAACCCGAAACCTCACCCTAACCCTCACCCTAAACCTCACCCTAAGCCTAATGCTAACTCTTACCCTCACACTCACCCTGATCCTCACGCTAACCCTTACTCTTACCATAAAGCTAACACTAACCCCAACCCTCACACTTACCCTAACCCTCACCCTAACCCTAACCCTAACCATAACCCTAACGCTAACCCTAACGCTCATCTTAACCATAACCATACCGCTCAAATTAACTCTCATCCTAAACTTAACCCTAACCCAAACCCTCACCCTAACCCTAACCCTAACTTTCAACCTAACCCTAATCCTCACCCACACCCTCAGCCTCATCCTCAGCCTAAACCGAACCCTAACCCTAATCCTAACCCTAAACTTCACCCTCATCCTAACTCTAACCCTAACCTTCACTCGCACCCTCACTCCCACCCTCACCCTAACCCTAACCCGAACCCTAAACCGAACCCTCAATCTAACCCTCATCCTAACCCTCTCCCTAACCCTCATCCTAACCCTAACCCTAGCCCTTACCATAACCCTAAACCTCACCCTCACCCTGACCCTAAACCTAACCATAACCCTCACCATAACCCTAAACTGAACCCAAACCCGAACCCTCACCCTAACTCTCATCCTAACCCTCTCCCTAACCCTCATCCTAACCCTAACCTTAGCCCTTACATGACCCTAAACCTCACCCTCACCCTAACCCTAACCCTAACCCTCACACTCACCATAATCCTCACCCTAAACCTTACGCTCACCCTAACCCTCATCGCAACCCTCACACTATCCCTAACCCTAACCCTCAAGCTAACCCTTACACTCACTCTAACACTAAGCCTAACCCTAACAATAACTCTCACACCAACCCTCACCCTAAATATCACCCTATCATTAACCCTAACCCTAAAACTCACTCTAACCCTAACCCTCACCCTCACCCTCAGCCTAACCCTCAGCCTAAAGCCTAACCCTAACCCTAACCCTCAGAGTCACCCTCACCCTAACCCTAACCCTAAGCCCCACCCTCACCCTCAACCTCACCCTAAACCTAACGCAAACCCTCAAACCAACCCTCACCCTCACCATAAACATCACGGTAACCCTAACACTCACCCTAATCCGCACCATAACCCGAACGTTCACCCTAACGCTAACCCTCACCCTCACCCTAACCCTAACCCTTACCCTAACCCTAACCCTCACCCTCATCTAACCCTCACCCTAACCCAAACCCTACCCTCACCCTTATCCTCAACCACACCGTCACCATAATCCTAACCCTAGTTCTCACACTCAACATAACCCTAAACCTCGCACTCACCCTCACCCTCAGCTTAAACCTAAGCCTAACAATAAACCAACCCTAACACTCACACTCAACCTCACCCTAAACCGAATCCTAACCCTAAACCTAACCCACTCACTCACCCTCACCCTCAACCTAACCCTAACCCAAACCATCAACTGAAACTTCACCCTAACCCTAACCCTAACCCTCACGCTTAACCTAAACATCACCCTAAACCTAACACTCACCCTAAACCTTAGCCTAACCCTCACCCTAACCCTAACCCTCACCCTCACCCTCACCCTCAGGCTCACCTTAAACCTAATCCTAATCCTAACCTTCACCCTCACCCTCAACTTAAACCTACCACTAACGCTAACCCTCACCCTAACACTAACCTCCAAACTAACCCTAACCCTAAACCTAACGCTAACCCTCACCCAAACCCTAACACTCACACCAACCCTTACCCTCATCCTAATCCCAAACCTAATGCTCACCATAACCCTAACACTCAAGCTCACAGTCACCCTCAGCATAACCCTAAACCTAAGCCTAACCCTATCCCTAAACCTCACACTCACCCTCACCCTAAACCTAATCCTAACCCTAACCCTAACCCTCCTCCTAACTCTCACCCTAACCCTAACCCTAACACAATCACTAACATTAAGCCTAAACCTCACCCTAACCCTAACCCTAATCCTCACCCTCAACGTTATTCTAACCCTAACCCTAATGATAATACTAACCCTAACCCTGACCCTAACCCTCACCCTCACCCTCAACCTAACCCTAAGCCTCAACCTCACCCTAACCCTAACCCAAATATTCAACTGAACCCTCACCCTCACCTTCTCCCTCACCCTAATCTTCACCCTCACCGTAAACATCACCCTAACCCTAACCCTCAACCTTACCCTCACCCTAGCCCTAACCCTCATACTAACCCTAAACCTCACCCTAAAGTAAACCTCAACCTAACACTTACCCTCACCCTAACACTAAGCCTAAACCTAACATGAGCCCTTACAGTAACCCTAAACCTCACCCTAACCTTAACCATCACACTATGCCTAACCCTCACCCTAACCCTATCCTAACCCTCACCCTAACCCTAATCATCACCCTCACCCTCACTCTCACCCTAACCCTCTGCCTAAAGCTTAACCCTAACCCTCACAATCACCCTCACCCTAACATTAACCCTAAGCGTCACCCTCACTCTCAACCTCACCCTAAACCTAACGCAAACCCTCAAACCAACCCTCACCATCACCATAAACATCACCGTAAACCTAACACTCACCCTAATCGGCACCAAAACCCTAACCCTCACCCTAACGATAACCCTCACCCTCACCCTAACCCTAACCCTCTCCCTAATCCTAACCCTCACCGTAATCTAACCCTCACCCTAACCCAAACCCTAAACCTCTCCCTAACCCTCAACCTCAACCTCACCATAAAACTAACCGTAATGCTCACACTCAACATAACTCTAACCCTCACACTCACCCTAACCCTAAGCTTAAACCTAAGCCAAAAAATAACCCTAACCCTAACCCTCACACTCACCCACACCCTAAACCTAACCCTAACCCTAATCCTAACCCTCTCACTCACCCTCAGACACACCCTAACCCAAACCCAAACCCTCAACCTAAACATCACCCTAAACCTAACCCTCACCCTAACCCTTAGCCTAACCCTCACCCTAACCCTAACGCTCACCCTCACCCTCACCAACAGGCTCACACTAAACCTATTCCTAACCCTAAAACTCACTCTCATCCTCAACCTAACCCTACCCCTAATGCTAACCCTCACTCTAAACCTAACCTCCAACCTAACCCTAAACCTCACCCTAACCCTAAACCTCATGCTCACAGTCACCCTCCGCCTAACACTAAACATAAGCCTAACCCTATCCCTAATCCTCACACTCACCCTCACCCTGAACCCAACCCTAAGTCTCAACCTCACCCTCAACCTCACCCTAACCCTAACCCAAACCCTCATCTTAACCCTCACCCTCACACTCACCCTAACCCTCACCCTCACCCTAACATCACCCTAACCCTAACCCTCACCCTTACCCTCACCCTAGCCCTAACCCTCATACTAACCCTAAACCTCACCCTAAACCTAACACTCAACCTAACATTTACCCTCACCCTAACACTGAGCCTAAACCTAACATGAACCCTCACACTATCCCTAAAACACACCCTAACCCTAAACCTCACATTAACCCTAACCCTCACCCTAACCCTAACCCTATCCCTCACCCTAACCCTCACTCTAACCCTAACCCTGACCCTAACCCTCACCCTGTCCATAACCCTCATCCTAACCCTAACCCTGACCCTAACCCTAACCCTCACCCTCTCCCTTAGGCTCGGACTAAGCCTAAGCCTAAGACTAAAACTAACCCTTACACTCACACTGAAACTCACCCTAACCCTAAAAGTAACAGTCACCCTAACCCTAACCCTCACACTAACTCTCACCGTAACACTAACACTAACCATAAACCTCACCCAAACCCCAACCCTAACCCTCACCCTCACCCTCACCCTCCGCCTAACACTAAGACTATCCCTAACCCCAACCCTAACCCTAAAACTAACCCTAAACCTAACCCTCACCCTAACCCTCACTCTAACCCTGACCGTAACCCTCACCCTCACCTTAGCCCATACCCTAACCCTAAGCCTAAACCTAACCCTCACCTTAAACCTCACTCTAACCCTAACCCCAACCCTCACCCTAACCCTAACCCTCACCTCACCCTCACCATAACTCTAATCCTAACCTTAACCCTAACCCTAACCCTCACACTCACCCTCTCCTTAACCCTAATCCTAATCCTAACCCTAACCCTAACACTCACCCCCACCCTAAACCTCACGCTAACCCTAACCCTAACACAAACCATAACCCTAACCCTCACCCTACACTAACTCTAACCCTAAACCTCACCTTAACCCTAAACCTCACCCTAACACTTGCCTTCACACAAAAACTCACCTTAACCCGAACACTAACCCTCACACTAACCCTAACCATCACCCTAAACTTAAAACTCACTCTAACCCTAACCCTAAACTTCAACCTTGCCCTAACCCTAACCATTACCCTAACCCTATCACTCACCCTAACCGTAACCCCCACCCTCAACCTCAAGCTGGGCCTAAGCCTAAGCATAAGCCTAAGACTAACCCGAACCCTCACACTCACCCTCACCCTAACCCTAATCGTAACCGTAACCCTAACCGTAACCCTCACACTAAACCTCACCCTAACCCTAACACTAACCCTATCCCTAACCCTCACCTAACCCTCACCCTAACACTTAACCTTCACCATTACCATAACACTCACCCTCAGACTAACCCTCACCTTTACCCTTACTGTCACCCTCACCCTAACCCTCACCCTAACCGTAATCATCATTCTAACACTCACCCTAACTGTAACCCTAACCATCACCCTAACCGTAACCCACACCCTCAACTTCAGCCTCAGCCTATCCCTAAGCCTAAGCCTAACCCTAACCCTAAACATCACCCTCATCCTAGCCCTCAGCCTAACCCTAATCCTAACCCTAACCCTCATCCTAACCCTCAACCTAACCATAACCCTAACCATCACTCAAAAGCGAATTCTCATCCCCATTATCACCCTCATCCTAATCCTAAGCCTAAGCCTAACCCTAACCCTAATCCACACACTCACCCTCACTGTAACCCTAATCCTAAACCTAACCCTAACCCTAAACCTAATCCTAAACCTCACCCTCACCCTCACCCTAAACCTAACGCTCACCATAACCCTAACCCTCACCCTCAAAGTAACCCTAACCCTAAACCTCATCCTAACGCTAACCCTAACCCTCACCCTCACTGTAGCCCTCACTTAACCCTAATCCTAACCCTAAACCTCATCCTAACCCTCACCCTAACCCTAAAACCCTAACCCTCATCCTAACCCTAACACTATCCCCCTCACACTCATACTCGGCCTAAGCCTAAGCCTAAGACTAAGACTAACCGTAACCCTCACACTCACCCTAACCCTCACCCCAACCCTAACACTAACCCTCACCCTCACCTTAGCCCATACTCGAACCCTAAGCCTAAACCTAACCCTCACACTTACCCTCACTCTCACCCTCACCCTAAGTCTAATCCTAACCCTAACCCTCACACTCACCCTCATCGTAAACCTAATTGTAACACTAACCCTAACACTAACCCTCACCCTAATGCTAACTCTAACCCTAAACCTCATCCTCACCCAAACCCTAACCCTCACCCTCATCTTCACCTTCTGCCTAACACTAAGCCTATCCCTAAACCCAGCCCTAACCCTAACACTAACCCTAAACCTAACTCTCACACTAACCCTCAAAATAAACCTCACCCTAACCCTCAACCTCACCCTCACCCTAAACCTAACCCTAATTCTCACACTCAACATAACCATAACGGTCACACTCACACTCACCCTCAGCTTAAACATAAGCCTAAAAATAACCCTAACCCTAAACCTCACACTCACCCTCACCCTAAACCTAAACCTAACCATAAACTTAACCCTCACACTCACCCTCACCCTCACTCTAACCCTAACCGAAACCCTCAACCGAACCCTCACCCTCACCCTCAACCTAACCCTAACCCTCACCCTAACCCTCAACCTAACCCTACCCCTAACGCTAACACACATCCTAACCCTAATCTCCAACCTAATTAGATCCCTAACCCTAACGCTAACACTCATCCTAACCCTAACCTCCAACCTAACCCTAACGCTCACCCTAACCCTAACGTGAACCCTCACCCTAACCCTAACACTCAACCCAACCCTTACCTTCACCCTAACCCTAAACCTCACCCTAACCCTAACTCTCACGCTCACAGTCACCCTCAGCCTAACCCTAAACTTAAGCCTAACGCCATCCCAAACCCTCACACACACCCTCACACTAAACCTAACACTACGACTCACCCTCACCCTCAACCTCACCCTAACGCTAACCCAAACCCTCAACTTAACCCTCACCCTCACCCTAACCCTAACCCTCACCCTCACCCTGAACATCACCCTAACCCTAATACTCACCGTTTCCCTCACCCTAGCCCTAACCCTCATACTAACCCTAAACCTCACCCTAAACCTAAACCTCAACCTAACCCTAACCCTCACACTAACCCTAACCCTAACCCTAACACTAAACCTACCCTTAACCCTACCCCTCACTCTAACCCTAAACCCAACCCTAACCCTCACACTCACCGTCACCCTAACACTCACCCAACCCTAACACTCAACCAAACCCTAACCCTCATACTCTCCCGAACACTAAGCCTCACACTATCACTCACACTCATCCTCAACCTAAACCTCACCCTAACCCTAACCCTCACCCTAACCTCACCTTTACCCTCAACCTAACCCTCACCCTCAACCTAACAGTAACCGTAACCCTAACCCTAAACCTCACCCTAATCCTCACCCTAACCCTATGCCTAACCCTCACCATCACGCTAACCTTTAACATTACCCTCAGCCTAACCCTCACACAAACCCTAACCCTCAACCTAACCCTAACTCTAACCGTCACCCTCACCCTCACGCTCACCCTCAGCCTAACTGTAAACCTAAACCTACTCCTAACATTAACATTCACCTTCACCCTCACACTAAACCTAATCCTAAACCTAACCCTAAGTCTAAGACTCACACTCACCCTCACCGTCACCCTGACCCTAAGCCTCACTGTCACACTCACACTCACCCTCACCCTAACCCTAACCATAACTCTAACCCTAAACCTCACCCTAAACCTAACCCTAACACTCACCCTCAATCTAACCTTTAACCTTACCCTCACACTAACCCTAACCCTCACCCTAACCCTAACCCTCACCCTAACCCTCACTCTCACCATAGACCTCACCCTAACCCTAATCCTAACCCTAACCCTCACCCTAAACCTAACCCTCAACCTAACCCTAACCCTCACCCTCATCTAACCCTCACCCTAACCCAACCCTAACCCTCACCCTAACCCTCACCTTAACCCTAACCCTCACACTAAACAAACCCTAACACTCACCCTAACCCACACACTAACCCTAATGCTAACCCTAATCCTAACCATAACCCTCACCCTAAACCTAAACCTCAACCTAACCCTAACCCTCACACTCATCTAACCCTCACCCTAACCCAACACTAACCCTCATCCTAACCCTCACCCTAACCCTAACCCTCACCCTAACCTAACCCTAACACTCACCCGAACCCTCACACTAGCCCTAATGCTAACCCTAACCCTCACCCTCACAGTAACCCTTCAAACTAACCCTTAAACTCACAGTAACCCTAACCCTAACACTAACCCTCAACCTCACCCTAAACCTCAGCCAAACCCTAACCCTCACCCCAACACTTACCCTCACCCTAACTCTCATCCTAACGCTAACCCTAACGCTAAACCTCACTTCACTCGCAACCTCACTTTAACCGTAACCCTAACACTAACCCTAACAATAACCCTCACACTAACCCTAACCCTCACACTAACCTTCACCCTCAACCTCACCCTAACCCTCACCCTCATCTTAACGCTAACCATAAACCTAACCCTGAACCTCACCCTAACCCTCACCCTAACCCTAAACCTAACCCTCACCCTCTCCCTAACCTTTAGACTTCACCTCACCCTAACCCTCACACTAAACCTAACCCTCACCCTAACCCTAACCCTAACCGTCACCCTCATCCTCACGCTCACCCTCAGCCTAACTTTAAACCTAACGCTACTCCTAACACTAACCCTCAACTTCACCGTCACACTAACCCTAACCCTAAGCCTAAGCCTAACCCTCACACTCACCCTCACCCACAACCTAAGCCTCACTGTCACCCTCACGCTCACCCTCACCCTAACCCTAACCCTAACCCTCACGCTAAGCCTATCTCTCACCCTAACCATAAACCTCACAATCACCCTCACCCTCACCTCACCCTAACCCTAAACCTAAACCTAACCCTCACCCTAAACGTCACCCTAACCCTAATGCTAACTCTAACCCTCACACTCACCCTAAACCTCACGCTAACCCTTAATCTCACCGTAAATCTAAACCTAACCCTAACCCTCACTCTGACCGTAACCCTCACCCTAAACCTAATCCTAACCCTAGCCCTCACCCTCACCCTCAACCTCACCCTACCCCTAACGCTAACCTCACCCTAAACCTAAACTCGAACCTAACCCTAACCCTAGCCCTACCACTAAGCCTCACCCTAAACCTAAACCTCATCCTAACCCTAACCCTCAAACTCACAGTCACCCTCAGCCTAACCCTAAAGCTAAGCCTAACCCTATCCCTAATCCTCACACTCACCATCACCCTAAACCTAACCCTAAGTCTCACCCTCACCCTCAACCTCACCCTAACCCTAACCCAATCCCTCAACTGAACCCTCAACCTCACCCTAACACTCACCCTAACGCTAACTCTCACACTCACCATAACCCTCAACTTTAACCTTACCCTCACCCTAACCCTCATCCCAACCCTCACCCTATCCCTAATCCTAACCCTCAACCTAACACTTACACTCACTCTAACACTAACCCTAACCCTAACACTAACTCTCACACTAAACCTCACCCTAAATATCACCTTATCATTAACCCTAACCCTATCCCTAACCCTCACCCTCACCCTCAGCCTAACCCTCAGCCTAAAGCCTATTCCTAACCCTGACCCTCAGATTCACCCTCACCCTAACCCTAACCCTAAGCCTCACCCTCACCCTCAACCTCACCCTAAACCTAACGCAAACCCTCAAACCAACCCTCACCCTCACCATAAACATCACCGTAACCCTAACACTCACCCTAATCCGCACCATAAACCTAACCCTCACCCTAACGCTAACCGTCAATTTCACCCTAACACTAACCCTCAAACTAACCCTCAACCTCACCCTCACCCTAAACCTAACCCTAATGCTCACACTCAACATAACCCTAACCCTCACTCTCACCCTCACCCTCAGCTTAAACCTAAGCCTAACAATAACCCAAACACTAACCCTCACACTCACCCTCACCCTAAACCTAACCCTAACCCTAATCCTAACCCTCTCACTCACCCTCACACTCACCCTAACCCTAACCCAAACTCTCAACCTAAACATCACCCTCAACCTAACCTTCACCCTAACCCTTAGCCTTACCCTCACCCTAAACCTAACCCTCACCCTCACCCTCACCCACAGGCTCACCCTAAACCTAATCCTAACCCTAGCCCTCCCTCTCCCCCTCAACCTAACCCTACCCCTAACGCTAACCCTCACCCTAAACCTAACCTCCAACCTAACCCTAACCCTAACCCTAACGCTAACCCTCAACCTAACCCTAACCCTCACCCTAACCCTAACCCTCACGCTCACAGTCACCTTCAGCCTAACTCTAAACCTAAGCCTAACCCTATCCCTAATCCTCACACTCACCATCACCCTAAACCTAACCCTGAGTCTCACCCTCACCCTCAACCTCACCCTAACCCTAACACAAACCCTCGACGGAATCCTCACCCTCACCCTCACCCTCACCCTAACCCTAACCCTAACCCTCACACTCACCATAACCCTCACCCTAAACCTTACCCTCACCCTTACCGTCATCACAACCCTCACCCAATCCCTAACCCTAACCCTCAACCTAACCCTTACACTCACTCTAACACTAAGCCTAACCCTAACACTAACTCTCACACTAATCCTCACCCTAAATATCACCCTATCATTAACCCTAATCCTAAAACTAACCCTCACCTTCACCCTCAACCTAACCAACAGCTTAAGCCTAACCCTAACCTTAACCCTCAGAGTCACCCTCACCCTAACCCTAACCCTAAGCCTCACCCTCACCCCCAACCTCAACCTAAAACTAATGCAAACCCTCAAACCAACCCTCACCCTCACCATAAACATCAGGGTAGCCCTAAAACTCAACATAATCTGCACCATAACCCTAACCCTCACCCTAATGCTAACCCTCACCGTCACCCTAACCCTAACCATCACCCTAACCCTAACCCTCACCCTCATCTAACCTTCACCCTAACCCAAACCCTAACCCTCAAACACACCCTCACCCTAAACCTAACGCTAACCCTCACCCAAACCCTAACACTCACCCCAACACTGACCTCACCCTAACCCCAACCCTAATGCTCACCATAATACTAACCCTCAAGCTCACAGTCACCCTCAGCCTAACCCGAAAACTAAGCCTAAACCTATCCCTAAACCTCACACTCAACCTCACCCTAACACTAACCCAAACCCTCAACTGAACCCTCACCCTCACCCTCACCCTAAGCCTCACCCTCACCCTAAACATCACCCTAAACCTAACCCTCACCCTTACCCTCACCTTAGCCCTAAACCTCATACTAACCCTAAACTTCACCCGAAACCTGACCTTCAACCTAACCCTTACCCTCACCCTTACACTAAGTCTAAACCTAACATGAACCCTCACAGTAACCCTAAACCTCACCCTAAACCTAACCCTCACACTATACCTAACCCTTTCCCTAACCCTAACCCTAACCCTCACCCTAACTCTAAACATCACCCTCACCCTCACCCTCAGCCTAACCCTCAGCCTAAAGCCTAACCCTAACCCTAACCCTCACAGTCACCCTCACCCTAACCCTAACTCTAAGCCTCACCCTCACCCTCAACCTCACCCTAAACCTAATGCAAACCCTCAAACCAACCTCACGCTTACCCTAAACATCACCCTCACCCTAACCCTCACCCTAATCCGCACCAGAAACCTAACCCTCACCATAACGCTAATCCTCACCCTCACCCTAACCCTAACCCTCACCCTAACCCTAACCCTCACCCTCATCTAACCCTCACCCTAACCCAAACCCTAACCCTCACCCTAACCCTCAACCTCACCGTCACCCTAAACCTAACCCTAATGCTCACACACAACATAACCCTAACCCTCACACTCACCCTCACCCTCAGCTTAAACCTAAGCCTAACAATAACCCAAAACCTAACCCTCACACTAACCCTCAGCCTAAACCTAAACCTGACACTAATCCTAAACCTCTCACTCACCCTCACACTCAACCTTACCCTAACCCAAACCCTCAACCTAAACATCACCCTAAACCTAACCCTCAACCTAACCCTTAG
This sequence comes from Dipodomys merriami, assembly GCF_024711535.1. Classification (NCBI taxonomy): domain Eukaryota; kingdom Metazoa; phylum Chordata; class Mammalia; order Rodentia; family Heteromyidae; genus Dipodomys; species Dipodomys merriami. The sequence goes on from NW_027202963.1 coordinate 16,806, forward strand.
CTTAACCCTCACCCTAACCCTAACCCTCACCCTCACTCTCACCCTCAGGCTCACCTTAAACCTAATCCTAACCCTCACCCTCACGCTCAACCTAACCCTTATCCTAACGCTAACCCTCACCCTAACCCTAACCTCCAACCTAACCCTAACCCTAAACCTAACGCTAACACTCACCCAAACCCTAACACTCACCCGAACACTTACCCTCACCCTAACCCCACCCCTAATGCTCACCATAACCCTAAACCTCAGGCTCACAGTCACCCTCAGCCTAACCCTAAACCTAAGCCTAACCCTATCCCTAAACCTCACATTCACCGTCACCCTAAACCTAACCCTAAGTCTCACCTTCACCCTCAACCTCACCCTAAGCCTAACCCAAACCCACAACTGAACCCTTACCTTCACCCTCACCCTAATACTCACTCTCACCCTAAACATCACCCTAACCCTAACCCTCACCATTGCCCTGACCCTAGCCCTAACCCACATACTACCTCTAAACCTCACCATAAACCTAACCCTCAACCTAACCCTTACTCTTACCCTAACACTAAGCCTAAACCTAACATGAAACCTCACAGTAACAGTAAACTTCACCTTAACCCTAACCCTCACCCTAAACCTAACACTACCCCTCACCCTAACCCTCACTCTGACCCTAAACCCAACCCTAACCCTCAACCTCACCATCATCCTAACACTTACCCAACCTTAACCCTCACCCAAACCCTAACCCTCATACTCTCCCGAACCCTCAGCCTCACTCTAACAGTTACCCTCATCCTCACCCTAACCCTCACCCTAACCCTAACCCTATCAGTCACGCTCACCCTCACCCTCACACTCAGCCTTACTCTAAACCTATACCTCACCCAAACCCTCAACTTAACCCTAAACCTAACCCTCACCTTCACCCTAACCCTAACCCTCACTGACAACCTAGCATTCACCATAAACCTAATCCAAACCCTAACCCTCACCCTAACACTCACCCTTACCCTCACCCTAACCCTTACCCTCACCCTAACCCTAACCGTAACCCTACCCCTAATCCTCACCGTAACCCTAACCCTAACCCTCACCCTAACCTTTAACCTTACCCTCACCCTAACCCTCACACTAACTCTAACCCTCAACCTAACCCTAACCCTAACCATCACCCTCACGCTCACCCTCAGCCTAACTTTAAACATAATCCTACTCCTAACACTAACCTTCACCTTTACCCTCACACTAACCCTAACCCTAAACCTAAACCTAATCCTAACCCTCACACTCACCCTCTCCCTCACCCTAAGCCTCACTGTCACCCTTACGCTCACCTTAACCCTAAACCTAACCCTCACCAAAAACCTATCCCTCACCCTAACAATAAACCTCACAATCACCCTCACTCTCACCTCACCCTAACCCTAAACCTAACCCTAACGCTCACCCTAAGCCTACCCTAACACTTATGTAACTCTAACCCTCTCACACTAAACCTCACGCTAACACTTACTCTCAGCATAAACCTAACCCTACCCCTAACCCTCGCACTGACCCTATCCCTTACCCTAACCCTAACCATAACCATAACCTTCACCCTAACCCTCACCCTAACCCTCACCCTAACCCTAAACCTCATCCTAAACCTCACCCTAACCCTAACTCTATCCCTAACCCTAAAGCTAACCCTAATGCTCAATCTAACTGTAACCGTAGCCCTCAAACTAACTCTCATCCTAAACTTAACCCTAACCCAAACCCTTACGTTAACACTAACCCTAACACTCAACCTAACCCTAATCCTCACCCACACCCTCGGCCACATCCTCAGCCTAAACCTAACCCTAACCCTAACCCTAACCTTAATCCTCACACGCATCCTAACTCTAACCCTAACCTTCACTCTCACCCTCACCCCCACCCTCACCATAACCCTAACCCGAACCCTAACCCGAACCCTCACCCTAACCCTCATCCTAACCTTCTCCCTAACCCTCATCCTAACCCTAACCCTAACCCTAAACCTATCCCTAACCCTAACGCTAACCCTAACGCTCACACTAACCGTAACCGTACCGCTCAACCTAACCCTCATCCTAAACTTAAGCCTAACCCAAACTCTCACGCTAAACTTAACCCTAACACTCACCCTAACTCTAATCCTCACCCACACCCTCACCATCACACTCAGCCTAACCCACAGCCTAAGCCTAAACCTAACCCTAACACTCACACTCACCCTCACACAAACCCTAACCCTAAGCCTCACCATCACCCTCAACCTCACCCTTACCAAAACCCTAACCCTCACACTAACCCTAACCCTCACCCTAATGCTAACCCTCAACCTAAACCTTACACTCACCCTAACACTAAGCGAAACCCTAACACTAACTCTGACAATAACCCTCACCCTAAACATCACCCTATCCCTAACCCTAACCCTAACCCTCACCCTAACCCTAACCCTCACACTCACCCCCACCCTCAGCCTAACCCAAAGCCTAAGCCTAACCCTAACCCTAACCCTCACACTCACCCTCACACTAACCCTAAGCCTAATTCTCACCCTCACCCTCAACCTCACCCTAACTCTAACCCATACCCTCAAACCAACTCTCACCCTCAACCTCACCCTAACCCTCACCCTAAACATCACCCTAACCCTAAACCTCACCCTAATCCTCACCCTTACCCTAACTATCACCCTAACCCTAACCCTCACCCTAAACCTAAACCTCAATCTAAACATTACCCTCAACCTAACACTAATCCTAACCCTAACACTAAAGCTCACTAACCCTAAACCTCACCCTAACCCTAATCCTCACCCTAACATAACCCTAACACTCACCCTAACCTTCAACCTATCCCTTAATCGCACCCTAAACCTAACCCTAACACTAACCCTCAACCTCACCCTAAACCTCACATTAACCCTAACCCTAACACTAACTCTCAACCTCACCCTCAACCTTACCCTAACCCTAACCCTCACCCCAACACTTACCTTCACCAAAACCCTCACTCTAACGCTAACCATAACGCTAAACCTCACCTCACCCGCAACCTCACCTTAACCGTAAACCTAACCCTAACCCTAACAATAACCCTAACCCTAACCCTAAACCTAATCCTTACCCTAACCCACACCATCACCCTCACCTTCACCCTAAACCGAACCCTAATCCTCTCCATAACCCTAAACCTCTCCCTAAACCTAAGCCTCACACTCACCCTAACCCTCACCCTAAAACTTACCCTCACCCTAACCCTCAGCCTAACCCTAAACCTAACTCTAACCCTCACCTTAACCTTCACCCTAAACCCAACCGTAACGTTAACCCTCAAACTAACCCTGAACCTCACCATAACCCTAACCCTGCCCCTCATCGTAACCATCATCCTAACCCTCACCCTAACCCTAAATCTAAACCTAAAACTTACCCGCACCCTAACACTCACCCTCACACTCACCCTAAGCCTCACCCTCACACCCACCCTAACCATCACCCTATCCCTAACCCTCACCCTAACCCTAAGATTAACACTCACCCTAATCATAACCCTCACCCTCACCCTCACCCTCAGCCTAAACCTAACCCTAATCCTAACCCTAACTCTACCCCTCACCGTAACACTTACCCTAACAATCACCCTAACCCTAACCCTAATGCTCACACTCAACATAATGCTAAGCCTCATGCTCACCCTCACCCTCAGCTTAAACCTAAGCCTAACAATAAAGCTAACCCTAACCCTTACACTCACCCTCACCCTAAACCTAATCCTAACCCTAAACCTAACCCTTAACCTCACCCGCACCATAACACTCACCCTAACCCAGACCCTAACACTCACCCTCACCCTAACCATCAACCTATCCCTAACGGTCACCCTCACCCTAATCCTAAGCCTCACAGTAACCCTAACCCTCACCCTCACCCTCACCCTCAGCCTAACCCGAACCGTAATCCTAACCCTAACCCTCACCTTAACCCTCACCCTAACTCTAAACCTAAAACTCACACTCACCCTAACCCTAACTCTCACACTCACCCTCAGCCTAAACCTACCCTGAACCTAACCCAAACCCTCAACCAAAACCTCACCCTCACTCTCACCCTAAACATCACCCTCACCCTAAACATCACACTAAACCTAAGCCTCACCGTAAGCCTTAGCCTAACCCTCACCCTATCCCTCACCCTCACCCTCAGGCTCACCCTAACCCCAATCCTAATCCTAACCCTCACACTCAACCTTATCCTCACCCTCACCCTAAATTTAACCCTAAAAATAACCCTAACCCTAACCCTGAACCTAACCCTCAACCTAACCATAAACCTCACGCTAACCCTCGCCCTCAACCTCACCCTCATCTTAAACCTAAGCCTAACCATAACCCTCACCCTTACACTCACCTTAACACTAGTCCTAACCCTAAACCTCACCCTAACAGTAACCCTAACCCTCACCCTTTCTTTATCCTCACCCTAAACCTAACCCTCACATTAATCTTTATGCTCACCCTAACCCTAACCCTACCCTTCAACCTAACCCTCACCCTAATTCTAACCTTAACCACTAACCTAACCCTCTCTCTAACCCTAACCCTAACCCTCACCCTCACCCTAACTCTCACTTAATCCTCACCCTAACCCTAACCTCTACCTAACCGAGACCCTCACCCTCAACCTCGCCCTCATCTTTAACCTAACACTCACCCTCACACTACCCCTCACCCTAACCCTACCCCTAATCCTAAACCTCAAACTCACTCTCACCCTCACCCTCAGCCTAACCCTAACTCTAAAGCTAATCCTAAACATAACCCTCAGCATAACCCTAACCCTCACCCTAAACCCTTACCCTCACCCTCACCCTAACCCTAACTGTAACCCTCACACTAAACCTAACCGTCACCTTAAACCTAACCCTCACCGTATCCCTCACCCTAAACCTAACCCTAACCCTCACCCTAACCCTAATCATCATCCTAATCTAGCCATCACCCTAACCCTCACCCACACCCTAAACCTGACCCTCACCCCACCCTCAAATTAACACTAAGGCTAACTCTAACCCTAACCCTAACCCTTACCCTAAAATTAACCCTCACCCTATCCCTCAACCTAACCCTAACCCTAAGCATCACCCTCACTCTCACCTTAACCAGAAACCTAATCCTAACCCTCAACCTAAACCTAACCCTCACCCTAACCCTAACCCTCACCTTAAAATTACAATCAGCCTAACAGTAACCCTAACCCTAACAATAAGCCTCACACTAACCCTAACAATCACCCTAAGCCTAACATTAACCCTAACCCTAACCCTCACCCTCACCCTAAACCTAACCCTAACCCTAACCCACACCCTCACCCTCACCCTCATCCTCACCCTCACCCTAAATCTGACCCTAACAATAACCCTAACCCTAACCCTAAACCTAACCCTCACCCTAACCCTAACACTCACTCTAAACCTCATCCTCACCATCACCCTAACCTTAACCCTAAGCCTAACACTAACCCTCACCCTCACCCTCACCTTAACACTAAAGCTAACTCTAACCCTCACCCTAACAGTAACCCTAACCCTCACCCTAACATTAACCGTCACCCGAACTTTATCCTCACCCTATCCCTAACCCTCAAATTAATTCTAATGCTCACCCTAACCTTAACAGTACACCTCACGCGAACCCTCACCCTAACTCTAATCCTAACCCTAAACCTAACCCTCATCTAAACTTAACCCTGATTGTCAATGTTACCCTAACCCTCACCATCACCCGAACTCTCACCCTAACACTAACACTCACCCACACCCTAACCCTCAAGCTAACCCTAACCCTAACCCTCACCTAATCCTCACCCTAACCTTAACCATTATCAAACAAAGACCCTCACCCTCACCCTCACCCTAACCTTCACCCTAAGCCTCGCCCTCACCCTATCCCTCACCCTAAATGTAACCCTAACTCTAAACCTCACCCGCACCCTCACCCTCATGCTCAGCCTTACACTAACCCTACCCCTTATCCTAATCTTAACCCTCAACCGGATCATAACACTCACCATAACCCTTACCCTCACCCTCACAATATCCCTAACTTTAACCCTCACACTAAACCTAACCCTCACCCTAAACCTAACCCAACCCCTCACCCGAAACCTCAACCTAAACCTAACCCTAACCCTCACCCTAAAGCTAACCCTCACCATCACCCTAGCCCTCACCCTAATCCTAACCCTCATCTTACACTTCACCCTCACACCACCCTCAAACTAACCCTAACCCTAACCCTCTCCCTAACCCTAACCCTAACCCGCACACTAGCCCTCACCTTAAACCTAATCCTAACCCTACCCCTCACCCTAACCCTAACCTTAACCCTAACCCTAACCCTCACCCTAACACTAACCCTAACCCTCACCCTTACCTTAACCCTCACCCTAAACCTTAACCTCATCCTCACCCTAAAACTCACACTAAACCTAAACCTCACCCAAACTCTAACCCTAACCGTCACCCTCACCCTCACCCTCATGCTAACCCTAACCCTAACCCTCACCCTAACCCTAAAACTCACTCTAACCCTAAGCCTAACCCTCACCCTCACCAAAACCGACTGCTACCTCTAACACTCACCCTAACCCTCACGCTATCACTTACCCACACCATAAACCTAAACATAACCCTCACCCTCACCCTCACCCTAAATCTCACCCTAAACTTAACCCTAACCGAAATACGAAACCCTAACCCTAACCTGAACCCTAACCCTCACCCGAAACCTTAACCCTAACCCTAAACCTAACCCTCAAGCTAAGTGTCACCCTATCCCTAACCCTATCCCAAACCCTAACCCTCACCCTAACCCTCACCCTAAACCTTATACTCACCCTCACCCTAACCCTAACCATAACACTGACGCTTACAATAACTTTAACCCTCACCCTAAACCTCTTACCCCTCACCCTAACCCTCATCCTAACCCTAATCCTACCCAAAACCTATCCCTAACCCTAATCCTTACCCTAACCCTCACCCTCATCATAACTAACCCTAACCCTAACACTAACTCTCACCCTCACCCTCACCCTCAGCCTAACCCTGACCCTCACACTAACCCTAACCATCACGCTAACCCTCAACCTAATCCTCAACACTAACCCTAACCGTAACCCTTACACTTACCCTAACCCTAAACATCACCAAAATCCTCAATAACCCTAAACCTAGTCCTAACCCTAACCCTTACCCTCACCCTAACCCTTACACTAACCCTAACCCTAAACATCACCAAAATCCTCAATAACCCTAAACCTAGTCCTAACCCTAACCCTTATCTTCACCCTAACCCTCACACTCACCCAACCCTAACCTTCACCCTAACACTAAGCCTAACCCTAACACAAACCCTCACACTAAACCTAACCCTCAGCCTAAACCTAACCCTCAACCTAAACCTAACCCTAACCCAAATCCTCACCCTCAACTTATCCCTCACACTAACCCTTTTTCTATCCCTAACCCTAACCCTAACCCTAACCCTAACCCTCACCCTTTCCGTAACTCTCACCCTCACCAAAAACCTGACCCTTACCCTTACCTTAACCTCACCCTAACCCTCACACTTACCCAAAACCTCAACCTAACCTAATAAAAACACTCACACTAAACCTCACCCTAACCCTAATGCTAACCCTAACACTCACCCTCACCCTAACCCTCACCCTAAACCTGAAACTCACTCTAACCCTAACGCCAAACCCACAACCTCACCCTAAACCTCACCCTAACCCTAACCCTCACCCTAATCCTTACCCTCACCCTAACCCTCACCCTAAACCTAACCCTAAGCTAACCATAAACCTCACCCTAACCCTCACCCTCATCCTATCCCTAATCCGCACCCTAACCCTCAGCCTAAACCTCACCCTAACCCTAACCTTAACCTTCACACTAACCCTAACCCTCACCCTAAACTTAACCCTACCCCTCACCCTAACCATATCCCTCATGCTCACCCTAAACCTAACCCTAACCCTATCCCACACCCTCACCCTCACCCTCATCCTCACCCTCACCCTAAACCTAATCCTAACAATAACCCTAATCATAAACCTAACCCTCACCTTAACCCTAAACCTCAAGCTAACCCTCATCCTCACCCTCACCCTCACCTTAATCTTAAGCCTAATCCTAACCCTCACCCTCACCCTCAAATTAACCCTAACCCTCACTCTCACCCTAACCGTCACCCTAACATTATCCTCACCCTATCCATAACCCTCACATTAACCCTAATTCTCACCCTAACCTTAATAGTACCCCTCACCCAAACCCTCATCCTAACTCTAACCCTAACCCTAAACCTAACCCTCACCTAACCCTAAATCTCAACCTTACCCTAACACTCACCATCACCTGAGCCCTCACCCTAAACCTAACACTCACCCACACCCTAACCCTAAAGCTCACCCTCACCCTCACCCTCACCTAATCCTCACACTAACCCTAACCATTATCTACAAAGGCCCTCACCCTCACCTTCACCCTAACCTTCACCCTCACCCTAGCACTCACCCTAAACGTAACCCTACCAGTAAACCTCACCCACACTCTCACTTTCATGCTCAACCTTACCCTTAACCCTACCCCTAATCCTAACCCTAACCATCAACCCATCATAACCCTCACCATAACCCTTACCCCCACCCTCACCCTATGCCTAACTGTTACGCTCTCACTAAACCTAAACCTCACCCTAAACCTAACCCTACCCCTCACCTCAAACCTCAACCTAAACCTAACCCTGACCCTCACCCTAATGCTAACCCTAACCCTCATCTTAGCCCTCACCCTAATCCTAACCATCATCCTAAACATCACTCTCACACTACCCACAAACTAACCCTAACCCTAACCCTCACCATAAGCCTAACCCTCACCCTAACCCTAACCCACACCCTAGCCCTCACCCTAACCCTAACCCTAACCCTCGCCGTCACCCTAACCCTAAACCTAACCCTAACCCTCACCCTAACCCTCACCCTAACACTAACCCTAACCCAAACCCTCACCTTTACCTTAACCCTCACCCTAACCCTTAACCTCATCCTCACCCTAAACCTCACACTAAACCTAACCCTCACCCTAACTATAACACTAACCGTCACCCTCACCCTCACCCTCACGCTAAACCTAACCCTAACCCTCGCCCTCACCCTCACCCAAACCCTACTAATAACTCTAACACTCACCCTAACCCTCACACTATCACTTAAACACACCATAAACCTAAACCTAACCCTAACCCTCACCCTCATCATAAACCTCACCTTAACCCTAACAGTAACCCAAACACGAAACCCTTAACCTAACCCTAAACTGAACCCGAACCCTCACCAGAAACCTTAACCCTAAACCTAAACCAAACCCTCAAGCTAACAGTCACCCTAAACCTAACCCTATCCCTAACCCTAACCCTCACTCTAACCCGCACCCTAAACCACTCACCCTAAACGTAACCCTACACGTAAACCTCACCCGCACTCTCACCTTCATGCTCAGCCTTACACTTTACCCTACCCCTAATCCTAACCCTAACCATCAACCCATCATAACCCTCACCATAACCCTTACCCCCACCCTCACCCTATGCCTAACTGTTACTCTCTCACTAAACCTAAACCTCACCCTAAAACTAACCCTACCCCTCACCTCAAACCTCAACCTAAACCATATCCTCACCCTCACCCTGACCCTAACCCTAACACTAACCCTCACAATAAAACTAACCTCATTCTAAACCTAAACTTTCCCCTCACCCTAACCCTCATCCTAACCCTAAACCAAACCCAAAACCTCTCCCTAACCCTAATCCTAAACCTAACTCTCAACTTCACCCTCACCCTCAGCCTAACCCTAACCCTCACACTAACCCTAACCGTCAAGCCAACCGTCAACCTAATCCTCACACTAACGCTAACCCTAACCCGTACACTAACCCTAAACCTAAACCTCAACAAAACCCAAAATTACCCTAAACCTGGACCTAACCTTAACCCTTACCCTCACCCTAACCCTAACCCTCACCCTCACCCTAACCCTAACCCTCACCCTAACCCTAACCCTCACCCTAAACCTTACCCTCACACTAATACTAAGCCTAAACCTAACACCAACACTCACACTAATCCTAACCCTCAGCCTAAACCTAAACCTAACCCTAACCCTAATCCTCACCCTCACCTTAGCCCTCACACTAACCCTTTTCCTAACCCTAACTCTAACCCTCGCACTAACACTAACCCTCTCCCGTTCCGTAACCCTCACCCTCACCAAAAACCTCACCCTTACCCTTACCTTGCCCTCACCCTAACCCTCACACTAACCCAAAACCTCACCCTAAACTAACCAAAACACTCACACTAAACCTCACCCTAACCCTAATGCTAACCCTAACACTCACCCTCACCCTAAACCTCAACCTAAACCTTCACCTCAACCTAACACTAACCCTTACCCTCAACATCACCCTAAACCTCACCCTAAGCCTAACCCTAACCCTAACCCTTACCCTCACCCTAACCGTAAACCTAAGCTAACCCTTAACGTCACCCTAACCCTCACTCTCACCCTAACCCTAATCTAAACCCTAACCCTCAACCTAACCCTCATCCTAACCCTATCCCTAACCTTCACACTAACCCTAACCCTCACCCTAACCTTAACCCTACCCCTCACCATAAACCTCATCCTAACCCTAACCCTAAACCTAACCCTAACCCTAAACCTCACACTAACCCTAACCCTCACCCTCACCCTCAACGTAACCATAAACCTAACCCTAAACCTAAAAATAAACCTAATCCTAACCCTTATCCTAACCCTCACCTTCACCCTTATCCTAACCCTCACCCTTAACCTAACCATCAACCTCACCGTAACCCTAAACCTAACCCTAAAACTTAGTCTCACCCTAACACTAACCCTAAACCTAAAACTAGCCATTACACTAACCCTAATCCTCAGCCTAACCCTAACCCTCAACCTAACCCTATTCCCAACCCTCAATCTCACCCTCACCCTAATCCTAACCCCAAACCAAACACTCACCCTAACCCTCACCCTTACTGTAAACCTAAACCTAAGCCTCACCCTAACCCACAAGCTTACCATAATCCTAACCCTCACACTTAACATTACTCTCACCCTCAACCTAACCCTCACCCTAACCCTAACCCTCACACTAACCTTACGCTAACCCTCACACTAACCATAATGCTAACCCTAACTCTCACCCTGACCCTAAACCTCACCATAACCTGAAACCTCACCATAAACCTAACCCTATCCCTAACCCTCAACCTAACCTTTACCCTCAACCTAACAATAACACTAAGCCTCACACTAACAATAAACCTCACCCTAACTCTAACCTCACCCTAACCCTAACCCTCACCCTAACCTTTAACCTTACCCTCATCCTAATCCTCACAACAACCCTAACCCTAAGACTAACCTTTACCCTCTCCCTCACGCTCACCCTCAGCCTAAATTTAAACCTAACCCTACTCTTAACCCTAACCCTCACCTTCACCCTCACACTAACCCTAAGCCTAAAGCTAACTCTAAGCCTAACCCTCACAATCACCCTCACCCTCACCCTAAGCCTCACTGTCACCCTCACGCTCACCCACACCCTAAACCAAAGCCTAACCCTCACCCTAAACCTATCTCTCACCCTAATCATAAACCTCACCATGACCCTAACCCTCATCTCACCCTAACCATAAACCTAACCCTAACACTCACCCTAAACCTCACCCTAACCCTAATGTTAACTCTAAACCTCACACTCACCCTAAACCTCATGTTAACCCTTACACTCACCGTAAATCTAACCCTGACCCTACCCCTCACCCTAACCCTAACCCTAACCCTAATCCTAAACCTCATCCTAAACCTCACCCTAAACCTAAACCTATCCCTAACCCTAAAGCTAACCCTAACGCTCACCCTAACCCTCACCCTAACCTAATCCTAACCCTAACCCTCACCCTAACCCTCACCCTTAACCTTAAACTAACCCTCATACAAACCATCACCCTAACTCTCACCCTCACCTTAACCTACCCCTAAACCTCACCCTAACACTCACCTTCACCCTATCCCTATTCCTCACCCTAACCCTCACACTCACACTCACCCCCACCCTATTCCTAACCCTAAACCTCACCCTCACCCACACCCTAAACCTCACACTCACCCTCACACGAACCCTAACCCTAACCCACACCCTAACCCTAACGCTAAACCTAACCCTCACCCAAACCCTAAACCTAACCCTCACCCTCACACTCACCCTAACCCTAAACCTAAGCCTAACCCTCACGCTAACTCTAACCCTAACCCTAATGGTAACCATAACCCTCACCCTCAACCTAACCCTCACCTTAACACTTTCCCTCTCCCTAACCCTCATCTTAACCCTCACCCTAACCCTAACCCTAACCATCACCCTAACCATAATCCTCAACCCCACCCTCACCCTAAGCCTAACCCTAAGACTAAGACTAATCCTAACCCTACCCCTCAGCCTAATGCTCACCCTAACCCTAATACTAACTCTAATACTCACCCTATCCCTAACCCTAACCGTAACCCTCACCCTCACCCTAGACCTGACCCTAACCCCAAACCTAACCCTCACCATAACCCTAACACTAATGCTAACCATAAACCTCACCATCAATCTAACCCTCACCCTAAGACTTACCGTCCGCCTAACCCTAACACTCACCCTCACCCTAACCCTCACACTAATCCTTACCCTCAACCTAACCCTAAACCTAACCCTCACACTAACCCTAACCCTCACCTAACCCTACACTTACCCCTCAGCCTAACCCTCTCCCACACCCTAAACCTAATCCTCACCCTAACCCTCACCCTAACCCTAACCCTAAAACTCACACTCACCATCACACTCACCATCACCCTCAGCATAACACTAACCATAACCCTAATCCTAACCCTAAACCTCACCCTCACCCTAACCGTCACCCTAATTCTTACCTTCACACTAATCCTAACCCTAACCCTAACCCTAACACTCACACTAAACCTAACCCTCACCCTAATCATAACCCTACCCCTTACCCTAACCCTCACCCTAAACCTAACCCTATCCCTAACCCTAACCTTCACCCTAACCCTCACCCTCATGCTAACCCTAACCCTAACACTCAACCATACCCTAAAGCTCACCCTAAGCCTTAACCTCATCCTCATCCTAAACCTCACACAAAACCAAACCCTCACCCTTACCCTAACCCTAACAGTTACCCTCACCCTTACCCTCACACGAACACTAACCCTAACCCTCACCCTAACCCTAAAACTCACCCTAACCCTAACCCTAACCCTCACCCTCAAGATCACCTTAAACCTAACCCTAACCCTCACCCTAAACTTCACTCTAACCCTAATGCTAAATCTAACACTCACCCTAACACTCACACTATCACTTACCAACACGATAAACCTAAACCTAATCCTAACCCTCACCCTCACCGTAACACTCAAACTAACCCTAACCCTAACCCGAAACCCTCACCCTAACCCTCACCCTAACTCTAACACTAATCCTAACCCTAACCCTAACCCTAACGCAAACCCTTACCCTAACCCTAACCCTAACGCAAACCCTTACCCTAACCCTAACCCTAACCCTCACCTAACCCTCAGCCTACCCCTAAATCTAACACTGACCCTCACCCTAACCCTAACCTTCACCCAACCCTAACCCTCACCCTAAGCCTTACCCTCACCCTAACACTAAGCCTAACCCTAACAACAACCCTCCCAATAACCCTACCCTCAGCCTAAGCCTAAGCCTCACCCTAAACCTAACCCTACCCCTAAACCTCACCCTCACCTTAGCCCTCATACTAACCCTATTGCTAACACTAACCCTCACCCTAACACTAACCCTCACCCTAAACTTCCTCCTAACACTAACCCTAACCCTAACACTAAGCCTCAACCTAACCGTAACCCTAACACTAATCCTAAACTCCACCCTAACCCTAACCCTCACCCTAACCCTAACCCTAACCCTAAACCTCACCCTAACCCTCACCCTCACCTTAACCTTAACCAAAACCCTAACCCTCAACCTAACCCTAACCCTAACCGTCACCCTAACCCTCACACTAACCCTATCCCTCACCCTAACCCTAACCCTACCCCTCACCTTAAACTTCCTCCTAACACTAACCCTTACCCTAACCCTAAACCTCACCCTAACCGTAACCATAACCCTCACCTTCACCCTCACCCTAAACTGAACTGTAACCCTAACAATAACCCTAACCCTAACCCTAATCTTAACCCTCACCCTCACCCTAACACTAACCCTAACCCAAATCCTCAACCTCACCCTAAGTCTCAGCCTCACCCTCAACCTCACCTTCACCTTAACCCTCACCCTCACCCTAGCCCTCACCCTAACCCTAACCCTAACCCTAAACCTCACCCGCATCATCACCCTAACCCTCAGTCTAAACCTAATCCTATCTCTAATCATAATCCTCACCCTCACCCTCACCCTAACCCTTACCCTCACCCTCACCCTAACCTTAGCCGTAAACCTCAAATTAAAGCTAACCCTCACCCTAACCCCCACCCTAAACATAACCCTAACCCTCAAAATAACCCTAAAGTTCACCCTCAACCTAGCCCTCACCCTAACCCCAAGCCTCACCCTAAAACTCACCCTCACACCAGCCTCAAACTAAACCTAACCCTAACCCTCACCCTAACCCTAACCCTCACCCTAACCCTAACCCTCAGCCTAGCCTTCACCCTAACCCTAAATAACCCTCACCCTCACCCTCATCCTCACCCTCAGCGTAACACTAATCCTATCCATATTCCTAAATCTAAACCTCACCCTCACCCTAACCACCAAGATAATTCTTACCCACACACTAATCCTAACCCTAACCCTAACCCTAACTATCACACTAAACCTAACCCTCACCCTAACTGTAACCCTACCCGTTACCCTAACTGTCACCTTAACCCTAACCCTAAACCTCACCCTAAACCTCACCCTAAACCTCACAGTCACCCTAAACCTGACCCTAACCCTAATGCTAACCCTAACCATAACCCTCACCCTCACCCTAAACCTCACCCTACACCTCACTCTAATCCTAACCCTAACCCTCAGCCTAACCCACACCCTAACAATAACCCTAACCCTCACCATATACCTCACACTAACCCTAATACTAACCTCCACCCTAACCCTAACGTTCACCCTAACCCTAACCCTAAACCTAACCCTCACGCTCACCCTCACCCTCTCCGTAACCCTAAGCCTAACCCAAACCCTCACCCTAACCCGAACCCTAACTCTAATACTAACCTCCACCCCAACCCTAACGTTCACCCTAACCCTAACCCTAACCCTAAGCCTCACGCTCACACTCACCCTCTCCTTAGCCCTAAGCCTAACCCTAACCGTCACCCTAACCCTCCCCTTAACACTAAACCTAACCCTCACCCTCACTCTAATAGTAACCCTAAACCTCACCCTCACCCTAACTCTCAACCTTACTTTATCCTCACCCTAACCCTAACCCTCACATTAACCCTAATACTCACCCTAACCATAACCCTACCCCTAACCCTAACCCTCACCCTAATTTTTAGCCTAACCCTAACACTCTCCTAACCCTAACCCTAACACTAACCCTAACCCTCACCTAACCCGGTTATGGTTAATAACCCTCAACCTCATCCTAATCCTCACCATCACCTGAACCTGCACCCTCACCCTAACCCTCACCTAATCCTCACCCTAACCCTAACCTTACCTAACCAAGACCCTCACCCTCCCACTCACCTTCAGCCTAACCCTCACTCTCACCCTAGCCCTCACCCTAACCGTAACCCTAACCAAAAAATTCACCCGCACCCTCAGCCTAACCCTAACACTATCCCTATTCCTATCCCTAAACCTCGCCCTCACCCTAACCCTCACCATAACCCCTAACCTCACCCTCACCCTAACCCTAACAGTAACCCTCACACTAAACCTAACCTCACCCTAAACCTAACCCTACCCGTCATCATAACTCTTACACTAAACCTAACTCAAACCCTCACCCTAACCCTAACCCTCACACTCACCCAGGCTCTCACCATAACCCTTTCCCTCACCCTAAACCTCACCCTCATACCACCCTCAAATTAACCCTAACCCTAAACCTCACCCTAACCCTAAATCTCACCCTAACCCTAATCCTCACCCTAACCCTCAACCTAACCCTAACCCTAAAACTCACACTCACCCTCACCCTCACCATCGCCCTCAGCGTAACACTAACCATAACCCTAACCTAACCCTAAACCTCACCCTCACCCTAAACGTCACCCTAATTCTTACATTCACACTAATCCTAACCCTAACCATAACCCTAATACTTACACTAAACCTAACCCTCACCCTAACCATAACCATACCCATTACCCTAACCCTCACCCTAACCGTAACCCTATCCCTATGCCTACCCCTAACCCTATCCCTAACCCTCACCCTAACACTAACCCTAACCCTCACCCTTACCCTAAACCTCAAAATAAGCCTTAACCTCATCCTCACCCTAAACCTCATACTAAACCTAACCCTCAGCCTAACTCTAACCCTAACCGTCACCCTCACCCTTACCCTTACCCTCATGCTAACACTAACCCTAACCCTCACCCTAACCCTAAAACCAACCCTAACCCTAACCCTACCCCTCACCCTCAAGCTCACCTTAACCCTAACCATATCCCTCACCCTAAACTTCACTCTAACCCTAATGCTAACTCTAACACTCACCCTAACCCTCACACTATCACTTACCCACACGATAAACCTAAAACTAACCCTAACCGTCACCCTCACCTTAACCTTCAACCTAACCCTAACCCTAACCCTAAACCGAAAGCCTCCCCCTAACCCTAACCATAACTCTTACACTAATCCTAAACCTAACCCTCACCCTAACGCTAACCCTTACCCTAACCCTAACCCTAACTCTCACCTAACCCTCAGCCTAACCCTAACCCTAACCCTGACCGTCACCCTAACCCTAACCCTCACCTGAAACCTAACCCTCACTCTAACCCTTATCCTCAACCTAACACTAAGCCTAACCCTAACACCAACCCTCCCACTAACCCTAACCCTCAGCCTAAGCCTAAACCTCACCCTAAACCTAACCCTAACCCTAACCCTCACCCTCACCTTAGCCCTCACACTAATCCTATTGCTAAACCTAACCCTCACCCTAACACTAACCTTAACCCTAAACCTCACCCTAAGCTGAACCCTCACCTTAACCCTAACCAAAACCCTAAACCTCACCCTATCCCTAACCCTACCCCTCACCCTAAACTTCCTCCTAACACTAACCTAACCCTAGCCCTAAACCTCACCCTAACCGTAACCATATCCCTCACCTTCACCCTCACCCTAAACTGAACTGTAACCCTCACTCTAACCCTCACAATAACTCTAACCCTAACCCTAATCTTAACCCTCACCCTCACCCTAACACTAACCCTAACCCAAACCCTCAACCTCACCCTAACCCTCAGCCTCACCTTCAACCTCACCTTCAACCTAAACCTCACCCTCACACTAGCGCTCATCCTAACCCTAACCCTAACACTAAACCTCACCTGCACCCTCACCCTCACCCTCAGCCTAAACCTAACCCTATCTCTAATCATAACCCTAACCCTCACCCTCACCCTAACCCTCACCATAACACTTACCCTAACACTCACCCTAACCTTAACCGTAAACCTTACACTAAAGTTAACCCTCACCCTAACCCTCACCCTAAACATAACCCTAACCCTCATCATAACCCTAAAGTTCACCCTCAACCTAGCCCTCACCCTAACCACAAGCCTCACCCTAAACCTCACCCTTACACCAGCCCCAAACTAAACCTAACCCTAACCCTCACCCTAACCCTAACCCTAAACCTAACTCTCACCCTCACCCTCATCCTCACCCTCAGCGTAACTCTAATCCTATCCATATTCCTAAACCTAAACCTCACCCTCACCCTAAACATCACCCTAATTCTTACCCTCACACTAATCCTAACCCTAACCCTAACCATAACTCTCACACTAAACCTAACCCTCACCCTAACTGTAACCCTACCCCTTACCCTAACCCTCACCTTAACCCTAAAGCTAATCCTCACCCTAAACCTCATAGTCACCCTAAACCTGACCCTAAACCTAATCCTAACGCTAACCCTCACCCTAAACCTAACCCTCACTCTGACCCTAACCCTCACCCTAAACCTCATCCTAATCCTAACACTATCCCTCAGCCTATCCCACACCCTAACACTAACCCTAAACCTAACCCTCTCCCTAAACCTCACCCTTACCCTAATCCTAACCCTCACCCTAAACCTAACCCTAACACTCACCCAAAAACTCAACCTCACCCTCACTCTAACCCTAACCCTCACCCTAACCCTCACCATCACCATAACCTTCACTCTTACCGTAACCCTCAATCTCACCCTAACACTCACCCTTACTCTTATTCTTCCTCTCACCCTAACCCTCACCCTAACCCTAACCCTCAACCTAACCTAACCTGAACCCTCACCCTAGCCCTCAACCTAAAGCTAATGCTAACCCTAACACTCACCCTAACCCTAACCCTTAACCTCACCCTAAACCTAACCCTAAAACTAACCCTCACTCTCACCCTAAACCTCACCCTAAGCCTAACCCTCACCCAAACACTTACCCTCACCGTAACAGTAACCCTGACGCTAAACCTCACCTCACCCGCAACCTCACCGTAACCGTAACCCTAAACCTAACCCTAACAATAACACTAACCCTCACCCTAACCCTAACCTCACACTCACCCTAACCCTCACCCTAAAACCTATCTTCACCCTAACCCTCATCCTAACTCTAAACCTAACCCTAAACCTCACCCTAACCCAAACACTAACCATAACCCTTAAACTAACCCTGAACTTCACCCTAACCCTAACCCTGCCTCTCATCCTAACCATCATCCTAACCCTAACTCTCAACCCTCACCCTGACCCTAAACCTAATCCTAAACCTCACCTGCACCCTAAGAGTCACGCTCACCATCACCCTCACCCTAACCCTCAATCTCACCCTAAACATCAACCTATACCTAACCCTCACCCTAACCCTAAGCCTAACACTCATCCTAATCCTAACCCTCACCCACATCTAATCCTCAGCCTATCCCTAACCCTAACCCTAACGCTCACACTCACCGTAACCCTAACCCTCAAACTCACCTTCACCCTCAGCTTAAACCTAAGCCTAACAATAACCCTAACCATAACCCTCACAATCACCCTCATCCTAAGCCTAAGCCTAACCATAAACCTAACACTCAAACTCACCCTCACCCTAACCCTAACCCAAACCCTCAACCGAACCCTCACCCTCAACCTAAACATCACCCTAAACCTAACCCTCAAACTAACCTTTAGCTTAACCCTCAATCTAACCTTAACCCTCACACTCACCCTCACCCTCAGGCTCACCCTAACCCTAATCCTAACCCTCACCCTCACCCTCAACCTAAACCTATTTCTAACCCTCAACCTCACCCTATCCCTAACCCTAACCCTAACCCTCACATAACCCTAACCCTAACCTTCAACGTCACCCTAACCCTCACCATTACCCAAACCCTCACCCTAACCCTAACCCTCACCCACACCCTAACGCTCAAGCTCACCCTCACCCTAAACCTCAACTAATCGTCACACTAACCCTCACCCTAATCCTAACCCTAAACCTCACCCTAACCCTAAGCATAACCATAAACCTAACCCTCACCCTAACACTCACCCTAAACCTAACCCTCTCCCTAACCCTAAAACTCACCCTAATCCTCACCCTAACCCTCACTCTCACACTCACCCTCACCCTAACCCTCACCATAACCCTCACCCTAACCCTAATGCTAACTCTAACACTCACCCTAACCCTCATGCTATCACTTACCCACACCCCAAACCTAAGCCTAACCTTAAACCTCACCCTCACACTAAACCTCACCCTAACCCTAAACCTAATCCTAACCGTCACCCTCACACTATCCCTAACCCTAACCCTAACCCTCACATAACCCTAACCCTAACCTTCAACGTCACCCTAACCCTCACCATTACCCGAACCCTCACCCTAACCCTAACACTCACCCACACCCTAACTCTCAAGTTCACCCTCACCCTAAACCTCAACTAATCGTCACCCTAACCCTAACCATTACCTAACCAAGACCCTCAGCCTAACCCTCAACTTCACCCTAACCCTCACCCTCACCCTAGAACTCACCCTAACCATAAACATAACCCTAACCCTAAACCTTACTCTCACCCTCAGGCTCACCCTCAGCCTAAACCTAACCCTATCCTTAATCCTAACCCTAACCCTCACCCTCAATCTAAGCCTCACCATAACCTTTACCCCCACCCTCACCCTCAACCTAAACGTAACCCTCACACTAAACCTAACCCTCATCCTAAACTTAACCCTACCCCTCACACTAAACATAACCCTAACCCTAAAGCTCACCCTCACGCTAGCCCTCACCCTAACCCTAATTCTAACCCTAACCCTTATCCTCACCCTAAACCTCACACTAGCCCTAACCCAAGTCCTCAGTCTAACCCTAACCCTAACCCTTACCCTAACCCTCAACTTCAGGCTAACCCTCACCGTTACTCTTACCATCACGCTCGTCCTAACCCTCACCCTAAACCTAACCTAATCCATCACTATAACCCTAACCCCCACCCTCACCATCACCCTCATCGTAACCCTATGCCTAAGCCTAACCCTAACCCTTTCCCTCACCCTCACCCTAGCCCTCACCCTAACCCTAATCCTAACCCTAACCCTAACCCTAACTCTCACCCTAACCCTAAGGCTAAACATCACCCTAAGCCTAATCCTCTCCCCAACCATCACCCTCAACCTTACCTTAAGCCTAAGCCTAATACTAATCCTAACCCTCACACTCACCCTCACCCTAAACCTAATCCTAACCCTAACCCTAAACCACAACCTAACCCTCACCCTAAACCTAACGCTAACCCTAACACTAGCACTAACCCTAACAGTCACCATATCCCTCAGCCTCAACCTAACTCTAACTCTGAACCTCACCCTCACCCTATCCCTAATCCTAACCTTATCCTTAAACCTCACACTAACCCTAACCCTAAATCTCACCCTCACCCTCACCCAAACCGTAACTCTAACCCTAACCCTAACATTAACACTAATCCTAACCCTAAAACTAACCCTAAACCTAACGCTAAACTTCACCCTCAGCCTCACCCTAATTGCAAATGTAACCTAACCATAACACTTACAATGATCCTAACCCTAATCCTAACCATCACCCTCACCCTAACCCTAATCCTCACCCTAACCCAGACTCTAACCCTAACCCTGACCCTCACTGTAACCCTCACCATCATCTCAACCCTCACCCTCACCCTAACCCTAACCCTCACCCTAACCCTTGACCTCACCCTAATCCTAACACTAAGCCTAAACAAAAACTCACCCTAACCCTCACCCTCAACCTAACTGTAACCCAAAACCTAACGATCAACCTAACCCTCACCCTAACCCTAACCCTAAACCTAACCCTAAACCTCACAGTAACCCTAACCCTCACCCTAAACCTAACCCTACCCCTCACCCTACCCCTCATTGTAACTCTAATCCCAACCCTAACACTCACCCTCACCGTCACCCTAACACTCACACTAACCCTAACCATCACCCAAACCCTAACCCTCACACTCTCCAGAACCCTCATCCTGACTCTAACACTCACCCTCACCCCAACCCTCACCCTGACCTAATCCTCACCCTAACCCTAACCCTCACACTAACCCTAAACTTAACTTTAACCCTACTCCTCACCCTACCCCTCTCCCTAACTCTAACCGTAACCCTAACACTAACCCTCACCCTAATCCTAACCCTTACCCTCACCCTCACCCTAAACCTTACCCTTAACTTAAATCTCACCCTAACCCTAACCCTCATTCTACACATCACCCTAACCATAACCCTCACTCTAACCCTAACCCTATCACTCACACGAAACCTGACACTCACCCTAACCCTCAACGTAACCCTAACCTCCAACCTAATATTAACCCTCACCCTAACCCTAACGCTAACCCTCACCCTATCCCTAACCCTCACCCTAACCTTTATCCTCACTCTAAACCTATCCCTCACAGTAACCCTAATCCACACCCTAACCCTAACTCTACCCCTCACCCTAACACTCACTCTAACCCTAACCCCAACCTTCACTGTCACCCTAACACTCAGCCTAATCCTCAACCTTATCCTCACCCTAACCCTAACCCTAAGCCTAACCCTCACCCTAAACCTTAACCTCACCCTCATCCTAAACCTAAACCTCACCCTAACCCTAAACCTAACCCTAAACCTCACCCTAGCCCTCACCCTAACCCTAATTCTAACCCTAACCCTCACCCTAATCCTAAACCTAGCCCTAACCCTTACCCTATCTCTAACCCTCACCCTAACCCTAGCCCTCACCCTAACCCTAATAGTAACCCTCACCCTCACCCTAACCCTAACCCTCATCCTCACATTAACCCTAACCCTAAGAATCAGTCTAACCCTCACCCTAACCCTAACCCGAACCCTTACCCTAACCCTCACCCTAACACTAAAACTCACGCTTATATTAAACCTCACCCTCAGCCTAACCCTCACCTTTACCCTTACCATCACCCTCACCCTAACACTCACCATATCCCTAACCCTCACCCTAGCCCTCACCCTAAACCTAACCCTAACCCTCACCCTCACCTTCAACCTCACCCTCAGCCTAACAATAACCCTATCACTATTCCTAAAACTAAACCTCACCCTCACCCTAACCATCACCCTAATTCTTACCCTCACACTAATCCTAACCCTAACCCTAAATCTAACTCTCACACTAAACCTAACCCTCACCATAAACTTAACCCTACCCCTTATCCTAACACTCACCTTAACCCTAACCCTAAACCTCACCCCAACCCTCAGCCTAAACCTCCCCGTCACCCTAAAGCTGACTCTAACCCTAATAATAATCCTAAACCTCACCAGAACTCTAACCTTCACCCTCACCCTAACCCTCACCCTAATCCTAAGCCTAACCCTCAGCCTAAACCTCAGCCTAACCCTCAACCTAACCCTAAGGATAACCCTAATCCTAACACTCACCCTAACCCGAACCCTCACCCTAACCCTAAACCTCACCCTAATCCTCACCCTAACCCTCACTATCACTTGCATCCTCACCCTCACCCTCACCCTAGCCCTAATGCTAACTCTAACCCTCACCCTTACCCTCATGCTATCACTTACCCACACCACAAACCTATCCCTAACCTTAAAACTCACCCTCACCCTAAACCTCACCCTAACCCTAAACTTAATCCTAACCCTCACCCTAACACTTACCCTCACCCTAACACTAAACCTCATACTAACCTTAAGCCTCACCATAACCCTAAACCTCACCCTCACCATAACCCTAACCCTAACTCTAACCCTAACACTCACCCTATCCCTAAACCTAACACTAACCCTAACACTAACCATCACCCTAACCCTAACTCTAAACCTAAACCTCAACCTCAACCTAACCCTAACCCTAACCCTAAACCTCACCCTAAACCTAACCCTAAACCTCACCTTCATCCTAACCCTCATCCTAACCCTCACCCTAAACCTAATCCTAACCATCACCCTAACCCTAATCCTCAAGCTCAACCTCACCCTCAGCATAACCCTAACCCTAAACCTAAACCTAAACCTAATCCTAACCCACACAATCACCCTCACCCTAACCTTAACCCTAAGCATAACCTATCCCTAACACTAACCCTCACCCTAACACTTCCCCTCACCCTAACACTAACCCTAACTCTAACACTAACCCTCACAATAACCCTAACTCTCACATTAACCCTAACCCTCACCCTAACCCTAAAGCTAAACTTCACCCTCACCCTAGCCCTCACTGTAACCTTAATGCTAAACCTAACCCTCAACCTAATCATAACCCTCATCCTCACCCCAAACCTCACACTAACCCTAACCTAATCCTCAATCTAACCCTCACCCTATCCCTAACCCTTAACCTAACCCTCACCCTAACCCTATCCCTCACCCTTATCTTAACTCTCACCCTCAACCTAACCCTCACTTTTATTCTTACAATCACCCTCACACTAACCCTCACCCATACCCCAACCCTCACCATAGCCCTCACCCAACCCTAAACCCAACTCTCACCCTCACCCTCACCCTCAGCGTAACATTAACCCTATCACTATTCCTAACCCTAAACCTCACCCTCACCCTAATTCTTAACCTCACATTAATCCTAACACTAAACCTATCCATAACCCTACCCCTTATCCTAACCCTCACATTAACCCTAACTCTAACCCTCACCCTAAACCTCACGGTCACCCTAAACCTAACCCTAACCCTAATAATAACCGTAACCCTCACCCTAATACTAACCCTCACCCTCACCCTAACCCTCAACCTAACCCTCACCCTAATCCTAATCCTAACCCTCAGCCTAACCCTGAAACTAACCCTAAGCATAACCCTAACCCTAACCCTCACAGTAACCCTCACCCTAAAATAAACCCTAACCCTAACCCTCACACGCAGCCTAACCCTCACACTAACCCTTAACCTCATCCTCACCCTAAACCTCACACTTAATCGAACCCTCACCATAACTCTAACCCTAACTGTCACCCTCAACGTCACCCTCACGCTAACCCTAACCCTAACCCTCACCCTAACCCTAAAACTCACCCTAATCCTCACCTTAAACCAAACTCTCACCCTCACCCTCACCCAAACCCTAAACTTAACCCTCACCCTAACCCTAATGCTAACTCTAACACTCACCCTAACCCTCATGCTATCACCCACACCACAAACCTAACCCTAACCTGAACCCTCACCCTCACCCTAAACCTCACCCTAACCCTAAAACTAATCATAACCCTAACCCCCACCCTCAACCTAACCCTCACCATAACCCTTACCCTCACCCTCACCCTCACCCTAACCATAACCCTCACACTAAACCTAACCCTCACCCTAAACCTAACCCTACACCTCACCCTAACCCTCACCCTAAACTTAGCCCTTACCCTAACCCTCACCCTCATGCTAACCCTCACCCTAACCCTAATTCTAACCCTAACCCTCATCCTCACCCTAAACCTCACACTAACCCTAACCCTAATCCTCAATCTAACCCTAACCTTAACACTTACCCTAACCCTCACCCTAACCCTAACCCTCACCCTTACTGTAACCCTCACGTTCAGCCTAACCCTCAACTTTACTCTTACCATCACGCTCATACTAACCCTCACCCTAACCCGAACCCTCATCCTAAACCTCCCCCTAACAATAACAATATCCATCATCATAACCCTAACCCTCAACCTCACCATCACCCTCAGCCTAAACCTATGCCTAAACCTAAACCTAACCCTAACCCTCACCCTCACCCTAGCCCTCACCCTAACCCTAATCCTATCCCTAACCCTCATGCTAACCCTCACACTAACCCTAAGGATAAACATCACAAAAAGCCTAATACTCATATCCACCCTCACCCTCAGCCTAAGCCTAAGCCTAACCCTAATCCTAACCCTAAACCTCACACTCACCCTCACCCTAACCTAATCCCAAACCTAACCCTAAACCTCAACCTAACCCTCACCTTATACCTAATGCTAACCCTAACACTAACCCTAACCCTGACCCTCACCCTAACCCTCCCCCTCAACCTAACTCTAACCCTAAACCTCACCCTGACCCTATCCCTAATCCTAACCCTAACCCTAACCCTAAAATTAACCATCATCCTCACCCTCACCCTCACCCAAACCGAAAGTCAAACCCTAACCCTAACATTAACACTAATCCTAACCCTAAAACTAACCCTAACCCTAACCCTAAACTTCACCCTCAGCCTCATCCTCACTGGAAATGTAACAGTAACCATAACACTTACAACAACCCTAACCGTAATCCTAACCATCACCCACTCCCTAACCCTAATGCTAACCCTAACCATCACGCTAACATTAACCCTCACCCTCACTGAAACCCTAACCCTCATCTTAACTCTCAACCTAACCCTAAGCCTAACCCTCACCCTAACCCTTAACCTCACCTTAATCCTAACACTAAGCCTAACCTAAATCTCACCCTAATCCTCACCCTCAGCCTAATCCTAACCCAAACCCCAACCCTCAACCTAACCCTCACCCTAACCCTAAACCTAACCCTAAACCTCACATTAACCCTAACACTCACCCTAACCATATCCCAAACCCTCACCCTATCCCTGATGCTAACTCTAACCCTCATCATTACCAGAACCCTAAACCTAACCATAAACCTCACCTTAAGGCTAACTCTAACCCTAAACCTAACCCTAACCTGCACCCTAACCCTAACCCTCACATTCACCCTCACCCTCAGCTTAATCCTAAGCCTAACCTTAACACTAACCCTAACCCTCACACTCACCCTCACCTTAACCCTAATCCTAAACTTACCCTATCCGTGCACCTAACCCTCAACCTAACCCTCACCCTAAGCCTAACCCTAACACTAACCCTAACCCTAACACTCACCCTAACCCTGACCCTAACCCTAACTCTAACCCGAAACCTCAACTTCACCCTAACCCTAAATCTAACCCTAACCCTAACCCTAAATGTCACCCTAACCCTAACCCTAAACCTCACCCTCACCCTCAAACTCACCATAAATATAAACCTAACCCTAACCCTAACAATAACCCTAACCGTAACCCTAAACCTCACCCTAACCATAACCCTCACCCTAACGCTAAACCTCACCCTAACATTTACGCTCACCCTAACACTAACCCTCACACTAAACCTAACCCTCACCATAAACATAAACATCACCCTAACCCTAACCCTAACCCTAACCCTAATTCTAACACTTACCCTCACCCTAACCCTAACCCTAATCCTCAATCTAACCCTAACCCTAACCCTTACACTAACCCTCAACCTAAACCTAACCATTACCCTTACTGTAACCCTCAGGCTCATACTAACCCTCACCCTAACACGAACCCTCATCCTAACCCTCACCCTAAACCTAACCATATCCATCACCATAACACTAACCCTCACCCTCACCATCACCCTCAGCCTAAACCTATGCCTAAGCCTAACCCTAACCCTAACACTCACTGTCACCTTAGCCCTCACCCAAACCCTAATCCTACCGCTAACCCTCATCCTAACCCTCACCCTAAACCTCTTACCCCTCACCCTAACCCTCATCCTAACCCTAATCCTACCCAAAACCTATCCCTAACGCTAATCCAAACCCTAACCCTCACCCTCATCATAACTAACCTTAACCCTAACACTAACTCTCACCCTCACCCTCACCCTCAGCCTAACCCTGACCCTCACACTAACCCTAACCATCACGCTAACCCTCCACCTAATCCTCAACACTAAACCTAACCATAACCCTTACACAAACCCTAACCCTAAACATCACCAAAAACCTCAATAACCCTAAATCTAGTCCTAACCCTAACCCTTACCCTCACCCTAACCCTAACACTCACCCTAACCCTAACCTTCACCCTAACACTAAGCCTAACCCTAACACAAACCCTCACACTAAACCTAACCCTCAGCCTAAACCTAACCCTCAACCTAAAACTAACCCTAACCCAAATCCTCACCCTCATCTTATCCCTCACACTAACCCTTTTCCTATCACTAACCCTAACCCTCACCCTTTAAGTAACCCTAACCCTCACCAAAAACCTCACCCTTACCCTTACCTTAACCTCACCCTAACCCTCACACTAACCCAAAACCTCAACCTAACCTAATCAAAGCACTCACACTAAACCTCACCTTAAACCTAATGCTAACACTAACACTCACCCTCACCCTAACCCTCACCCTAAACCTGAACCTCACTCTAACCCTAACCCTAACCCACAACCTCACCCTAAACCTCACCCTAACCCTAACCCTCACCCTAATCCTTACCCTCACCCTAACCCTCACCCTAAACCTAACCCTAAGCTAACCCTAAACCTCAACCTAACCCTCACCCTCACCCTAACCCTAACCTTCACCCTAACACTAAGCCTAACCCTAACACAAACCCTCACACTTACCCTAAACCTCAGCCTAAACCTAACCCTCAACCTAAACCTAACCCTAACTCAAATCCTCACCCTCATCTTATCCCTCACACTAACCCTTTTCCTATCCCTAACCCTAACCCTAACCCTAACCCTCACCCTTTCCATAACCCTCACCCTCACCAAAAACCTCACCCTTACCTTTACCTTACCCTCACACTAACCCTCACACTAAGCCAAAACCTCAACCTAACCTAACCAAAACACTCACACTGAACCTCACCCTAAACCTAATGCTAACCCTAACACTCACCCTCACCCTAACCCTCACCCTAAACCTGAACCTCACTCTAACCCTAACCCTAACCCACAATCTCACCCTAAACCTCACCCTAACCCTAACCCTCAACCTAATCCTTACCCTCACCCTAACCCTCACCATAAAACCAACCCTAAACTAACCATAAACCTCACCCTAACCCTCACCCTCATCCTAACCCTAATCCAAACCCTATCCCTCAGCCTAAACCTCACCCTAACCCTAACCTTAACCTTCACACTAAACCTAACCCTCACCCTAACCTTAACCCTACCCCTCACCCTCACCCTAACCCTCATGCTCACCCTAAACCTAACCCTAACCCTATCCGTCACCCTCACCCTCACCCTCATCCTCACCCTCACCCTAAACCTAATCCTAACAATAACCCTAATGGTAAACCTAACACTCACCTTAACCCTAACCCTCAAGCTAACCCTCATCCTCACCCTCACCCTCACCTTAACCCTAAGCCTAACCCTAACTGTCACCCTCACCCTCAACTTAACACTAAAGCTAACCCTAACCCTCACACTAACAGTAAACCTAACCCTAACTCTCACCCGAACCGTCACTCTAACATTAACCTCACCCTAACCCTAACCTTCACATTAACCCTAATGCTCACCCTAACCTTAACAGTATCCCTCACCCAAACCCTCATCCTAACTCTAACCCTAAACCTAAACCTAACCCTCACCTAACCCTAAATCTCAACCTTATCTAACACTCAACATCACCTGAACCCCCACCCTAAACCTAACACACACCCACACCCTATCCCTAAACCTCACCCTCACCCTCACCCTCACCTAATCCTCACCCTAACACTAACCATTATCTAACAAAGGCCCTCACCCTCACCCTCACCCTAACCTTCACCCTAACCCTCACCCTCACCCCAGCCCTCACCCTAAACGTAACCCTACCCGTAAACCTCACCCGCACTCTCACCTTCATGCTCAGCCTTACCCTAACCCTACCCCTAATCCTAACCCTAACCATCAATCCCATCATAACCCTCACCATAAACCTTACTGCCACCCTCACCCTAAGCCTAACCATAACGCTCTCACTAAACCTAACCCTCACCCTAAATCTAACCCTACCCCTCACCCCAAACAACAACCTAAACCTAACCCTAACCCTCACCCTAACGCTAACCCTAACCTTCACCCTAGCCCTCATCCTAATCCTAAACATCATCCTAAACCTCACCCTTACACCAACCACAAACTAACCCTAACCCGAACCCTCACCCTAAGCTTAACCCTCACCCTAACCCTAACCCGCATCCTATCACTCACCCTAACCCTAACCCTAAACCTCCCCGTCACCCTAACCCTAAACCTAACCCTAACCCTCACCCTAACCCTCACCCTAACACTAAACCTAACCCTAACCCTCACCTTTACCTTAACCCTCACCCTAACCCTTAACCTCATCCTCACTCTAAACCTCACACTAAACCTAACCCTCACCCTAACTCTAACCCTAACCGTCACCCTCACCCTCACCCTCACGCTAACCCAAACCCTAACCCTCTCCCTCACCCTCACCCAAACCCTACTAATAACTCTAACACTCAATCTAACCCTCACGCTATCACTTAAACACACCATAAACCTAAATATAACCCTAACCCTCACCCTCACCATAAACCTCACCCTAACCCTAACAGTAACCCAAACACGAAACCCTTAACCTAACCCTAAACTGAGCCCGAAACCTCATCCGAAAACTTAACCCTAAACCTAAACCAAACCCTCAAGCTAACAGTCACCCTAAACCTAAACCTATCCCTAACCCTAACCCTCACCCTAACCCGCACCCTAAACCATATCCTCACCCTCAACCTAACCCTAAACCTAACGCTAACCCTCACAATAAATCTAACCTCACCCTAAACCTAAACTTACCCCTCACCCTAACCATCATCCTAACCCTAAACCAAACCCAAAACCTCTCCCTAACCCTAATCCTAACCCTAACTCTCACCTTCACCCTCACCCTCAGCCTAACCCTAACCCTCCCACTAACCCTAACCGTCAAGCTAACCCTCAACCTAATCCTCACACTAACCCTAACCCTAACCCTTACACTAACCCTAATACTAAACCTCAACAAAACCCTCAATAACCCTAAACCTAGATCTTACCTTAAAACTTACCCTCACCCTAAACCTAACCCTCACCCTCACCCTAACCCTAACCCTCACCCTAAACCTAACCCTCACCCTAAACCTTACCCTCACCCTAATACTAAGCCTAAACCTAACACCAACACTCACACTAACCCTAACCTTGAGCCTAAACCTAACCCTCAACCTAAACCTAAACCTAACCCTAATCCTCACCCTCACCTTATCCCTCACACTAACCCTTTTCCTAACCCTAACTCTAACCCTCGCCCTAACCCTAACCCTCTCCCTTTCCGTAACCCTCACCCTCACCAAACACCTCACCCTTACCCTTACCTTACCCTCACCCTAACCCTCACACTAACCCAAAACCTAACCCTAAACTAACCAAAACACTCACACTAAACCACACCCTAACCCTAATGCTAACCCTAACACTCACCCTCACCCTAAACCTCACCCTAAACCTTCACCTCAACCTAACACTAACCCTAAACCTCAACCTCAACCTAAACCTGACCCTAAGCCTAACCCTCATCCTAACCCTTACCCTCACCGTAACCCTAAACCTAATCTAACCCTTAACCTCACCCTAACCCTCACTCTCACCCTAAACCTAATCTAAAACCTAACCCTCAACGTAACCTAATCCTAACCTTAACCCTAACCTTCACATTAACCCTAACCCTCACCCTAACCTTAACCCTACCCCTCACCCTAAACCTCATCCTAACCCTAACCCTAAACCTAACCCTAACCCTAAACCTCACACTAATCCTAACCCTCACCCTCACCCTCACCATCAACATAAACATAAGCCTAACCCTAAACCTAAAAATAACCCTAACCCTAACCCTTATCCTAACCCTCACTTTCACCCTCACCTTAACACTAACCCTCACCCTTAACCTAACCCTCAACCTAACCCTAAACCTAACCCTAAAACTTACGCTCACCCTAACACTAACCCTAACCCTAAAACTAGCCATTACACTATCCCTAATCCTCAGCCTAACCCTAACCCTCAACCTAACCCTATCCCTAACCCTAACCCTCACCCTCACCCTAGGCCTCACCCTAAACCTAATCCTAATCCTAACCCTCACCCTAAACCTAACCCTCACCCTATTCCCAAACCTCAATCTCACCCTCACCCTAACCCTAACCCCAAACCTAACACTCACCCTAAACCTCACCCTTACTGTAAACCTAAACCTAACCCTCACCCTAACCCACAAGCTTACCATAATCCTCACCATAACCATAACCCTCACACTTAACATTACTCTCACCCTCAACCTAACACTCACCCTAAACCTAACCCTCACACTAACCTTACGCTAACCCTCACACTAAACCTCACCCTAACCATAATGCTAACCCTAACACTCACCCTGACCCTAACCTTCACCCTAACCTGAAACCTCACCATAAACCTAACCCTATCCCTAACCCTCAACCTAACCTTTACCCTCAACCTAACACTAACACTAACCCTCACACTAACAATAAACCTCACCCTAACTCTAAACTCACCCTAACCCTAATCCTCACCCTAAACCTAATCCTAAACCTCACCCTCACCCTAACCTTTAACCTTACCCTCACCCTAACCCTCACACCAACCCTAACCCTAAGCCTAACCGTTACCCTCTCCGTCACGCTCACCCTCAGCCTAAATTTAAACCTAAACCTACTCTTAACCCTAACCCTCACCTTCACCCTCACACTAACCCTAACCCTAAACCTAACTCTAAGCATAACCCCCACACTCACACTCACCCTCACGCTAAGCCTCACTGTCACCCTCACGCTAATCTGCACCCTAACCCAAAGCCTAACCCTCACCCTAAACCTATCTCTCACCCTAACCATAAACCTCACAATCACCCTCACCCTCACCTCACCCTAACCATAAACCTAACCCTAACCCTCACCCTAAACCTCACCCTAATCCTAATGCTAACGTTAACCCTCACACTCACCGTAAACCTCATGCTAACCATTACTCTCACTGTAAATCTAACCCTAACCCTAACCCTCACCCTGACCCTAACCCTCACGTAAACCCTAACCCTAAACCTAATCCTAACCCTCATCCTAAACCTCACCCTAACCCTAAACCTATCCCTAACCCTAACGCTAACCCAAACGCTCACCCTCACCCTCACCCTAACCTAATCCTAACCCTAACCCTCACCCTAACCCTCACCATTAACCTTAAACTAACCCTCATACTAACCATCACCGTAACTCTAACCCTCACCCTAACCTACCACTAAACCTCACCCTAACACTCACCCTCACCCTATCCCTATTCCTCACCCTAAACCTCACACTCACACTCACCCCACCCTATTCCTAACCCTAAATCTCAACCTCACCCACACCCTAACCCTCACCCTCACCCTCACACTAACCCTAACCCTAACCCACAACCTAACCCTAACGCTAAACCTAACCCTCACCCGAACCCTAAACCTAACCCTCACCCTCACACTCACCCTAACCCTAACCCTAAACCTAACCCTCATGCTAACTCTAACCCTAACCCTAATGGTAAACATAACCCTCACCCTCACCCTAAACCTCACCTTAAACCTTACCCTCACCCTAACCCTCATTTTAACCCTCACCCTAACCCTAACCCTAACCATCACCCTAACCCTAATCCTCAACCCCACCCTCACCCTAAGCCTAACCCTAAGACTAAGCCTAACCCTAACCCTACCCCTCAGCCTAATGCTCACCCTAACACTAATCCTAACCCTAATACTCACCCTATCCCTAACCCTAACCCTAACCCTCACCCTAACACTAACACTAATGCTAACCATAAACCTCACCAACAATCTAACCCTCACCCTAACCCCTACCCTCCGCCTAACCCTAACACTCACCCTCACCCTAACCCTCACACTAATCCTTACCCTCAACCTAACCCTAAACCTAACCCTCACACTAACACTAACCCTTACCTAACCCTACACCTACCCCTCAGCCTAACCCTCATCCTACACCTAAACCTAACCCAAAACCTCACCCTAACCCTAAGCTTAACCCTAACCCTAAACCTTCTCCTAACCCTAACACTCACCCTAAACCTCACCCTCTCCCTCACCCTAAACCTAACCCTCACCCTAACCCTCACCCTAACCCTAACCCTAAAACTCACACTCACCCTCACCCTCAACATCACCCTCAGCATAACACTAACCATAACCCTAATCCTAACCCTAAACCTCACCCTCACCCTAACCGTCACCCTAATTCTTACCTTCACACTAATCCTAACCCTAATCCTTACCCCAACACTCACACTAAACCTAACCCTCACCCTAATCATAACCCTACCCCTTACCCTAACCCTCACCCTAAACCTAACCCTATCCTAACCCTAACCCTCACCCTAACCCTCACCCTCACGCTAACCCTAACCCTAACACTCAACCTTACCCTAAACCTCACCCAAAACCTTAACCTCATCCTCACCCTAAACCTCACACTAAACCTAATCCTCACCCTTACTCTAAACCTAACCGTCACTCTCACCCTTAACCTCACACTAACACTAACCCTAACCCTCACCCTAAACCTAAAATTCATCATAACCCTAACCCTAACCCTCACCTTCAAGCTCACCTTAACCCTAACACTAACACTCACCCTAACATTCACTCTAACCCTAATGCTAAATCTAACACTCACCCTAACCGCACACTATCACATACCAACACGATAAACCTAAACCTAATCCTAATCCTCACCCTCACCGTAACCCTCAACCTAACCCTAACTCTAACCCGAAACCCTCACCCTAACCCTCACCCTAACTCTAATACTAATCCTAACCCTAACCCTAACCCTAATGCTAACCCTTACCCTAACCCTAACCCTAACCCTCACCTAACCCTCAGCCTAACCCTAACACTAACCCTGACCCTCACCCTAAACCTAACCTTCACCCTATACCTAAACCTCAGCCTAACCCTTACCCTCACCCTAACACTAAGCCTAACCCTAACACCAATGCTCCCAATAACCGTACCCTCAGCCTAAGCCTAAACCTCACCCTAAACCTAACCCTAACCCTAAACCTCACCCTCACCTTAGCCCTCACACTAACCCTATTGCTAACCCTACCCCTCAACCTAACACTAACCTCACCCTAAACTTCCTCCTAACACTAACCCTAACCCTAACACTAAGCCTCACCCTAACCATAACCCTAACACTAATCCTAAACTCCACCCTAACTCTAACCCTCACCCTAACCCTAACCCTAACGCTAAACCTCACCCTAACCCTCACCCTCAACTTAACCCTACCAAAACCCTAACCCTCAACCTAACCCTAACCCTAACCCTTACCCTAACCCTCACACTAACCCTAATCCTCACCCTAACCCTAACCCTACCACTCACCCTAAACTTCCTCCTAACACTAACCCTAACCCTAACCCTCACCCTTAACCTTAAGCTAACCCTCATACTAACCATCACCGTAACTCTAACACTCACCCTAACCTACCACTAAACCTCACCCTAACACTCACCCTCACCCTATCCCTATTCCTCACCCTAACCCTCACACTCAAACTCAGCCCCACCCTATTCCTAACCCTAACCTCAACCTCACCCACACCCTAACCCTCACCCACACCCTCACACTAACCCTAACCCTAACCCACAACCTAACCCTAACACTAAACCTAACCCTCACCCGAACCCTAAACCTAACCCTCACCCTCACACTCACCCTAACCCTAAACCTAAACCTAACCCTCGCGCTAACTCTTACCCTAACCCTAATGGTAAACATAACCCTCACCCTCACCCTAACCCTCACCTTAACCCTTACCCTCACCCTAACCCTCATTTTAACCCTCACCCTAACCCTAACCCTAACCATCACCCTAACCCTAATCCTCAACCCCACCCTCACCCTAAGCCTAACCCTAAGACTAAGCCTAACCCTAACCCTACCCCTCAGCCTAATGCTCACCCTAACACTAATCCTAACCCTAATACTCACCCTATCCCTAACCCTAACCCTAACCCTCACCCTAACACTAACACTAATGCTAACCATAAACCTCACCTACAATCTAACCCTCACCCTAACCCCTACCCTCCGCCTAACCCTAACACTCACCCTCACCCTAACCCTCACACTAATCCTTACCCTCAACCTAACCCTAAACCTAACCCTCACACTAACCCTAACCCTTACCTAACCCTACACCTACCCCTCAGCCTAACCCTCATCCTACACCTAAACCTAACCCAAAACCTCACCCTAACCCTAAGCTTAACCCTAACCCTAAACCTTCTCCTAACCCTAACACTCACCCTAAACCTCACCCTCTCCCTCACCCTAAACCTAACCCTCACCCTAACCCTCACCCTAACCCTAACCCTAAAACTCACACTCACGCTCACCCTCACCATCACCTTCAGCATAACACTAACCATAACCCTAATCCTAACCCTAAAGCTCACCCTCACAATAACCGTCACCCTAATTCTTACCTTCACACTAATCCTAACCCTAACCCTAACCCTAACACTCACACTAAACCTAACCCTCACCCTAATCATAACCCTACCCCTTACCCTATCCCTCACCCTAAACCTAACCCTATACCTAACCCTAACTCTCACACTAAACCTAACCCTCACCCTAACTGTAACCCTACCCCTTAACCTAACTGTCACCTTAACCCTAACCCTAAACCTCACCCTAAACCTCATAGTCACCCTAAACCTGACCCTAACCCTAATGCTAACCCTAACCCTAACCCTCACCCTCACCCTAACCCTCACCCTAAACCTCACACTAACCCTAATACTAACCTCCACCCTAACCCTAACGTTCACCCTAACCCTAACCCTAACCCTAACCCTCACGGTCACCCTCACCCTCTCCGTAACCCTAAACCTAACCCAAACCCTCACCCTAACCCTAATACTAACCTCCACCCTAACCCTAACCTTCACCCTAAGCCTCACGCTCACACTCACCCTCTCCTTAACCCTAAGCCTAACCCTAACCATCATCCTAACCCTCCCCTTAACACTGAACCTAAGCCTAACCCTCACTCTAATAGTAACCCTAAACCTCACCCTCACCCTAACTCTCACCCTTACTTTATCCTCCCCCTAACCCTAACCCTCACATTAAACCTAATATTCACCCTAACCATAAGCCTACCCCTAACCCTAACACTTACCCTAACTTTAAGCCTAACCCTAACCCTCACCTAACCCTAACACTAACCCTAACCTTCACCTAACCCGGTTAGGGTTACTAAACCTCAACCTCATCCTAACCCTTACCATCACCTGAACCTGCACCCTCACCCTAACCCTCACCTAATCCTCACCCTAACCCTAACATTACCTAACCAAGACCCTCACACTTACACTCACCTTCACCCTAACCCTCACCCTCACCCTAGCCCTCACCCTAACCGTAACCCTAACCCTAAAATTCACCCGCACCCTCATCCTCACCCTCAGCCTAACCCTAACACTATCCCTATTCCTATCCCTAACCCTTGCCCTCACCCTAACCCTCACCATAACCCTTACCTCACCCT
Source organism: Dipodomys merriami (assembly GCF_024711535.1). Lineage (NCBI taxonomy): Eukaryota > Metazoa > Chordata > Mammalia > Rodentia > Heteromyidae > Dipodomys > Dipodomys merriami. The sequence goes on from NW_027202963.1 coordinate 54,226, forward strand.
CACCCTAACCCTAACCGTAACCCTCACACTAAACCTAACCTCACCCTAAACCTAACCCTACCCCTCACCATAACCCTCACACTAAACCTAACTCAAACCCTCACCCTAACCCTAAACCTCACACTCACCCAGGCTCTCACCATAACCCTTTCCCTCACCCTAAACCTCACCCTCATACCACCCTCAAATTAACCCTAACCATAACCCTCAACCTAACCCTAACCCTAAAACTCACACTCACCCTCACCCTCACCATCACCCTCAGCGTAACACTTACCATAACCCTAATCCTAACCCTAAACCTCACCCTCACCCTAACCGTCACCCTAATTCTTACCTTCACACTAATCCTAACCCTAACCCTAACCCTAATACTTACACTAAACCTAACCCTCACCCTAACATAACCATACCCATTACCCTAACTCTCACCCTAACCCTATCCCTATCCTTAACCCTAACCCTATCCCTAACCCTCACCCTAACACTAACCCTAACCCTCACCCTTACCTCACATAAGCCTTAACCTCATCCTCACCCTAAACCTCACACTAAACCTAACCCTCAGCCTAACTTTAACCCTAACCGTCACCCTCACCATTACACTTACCCTCACGCTAACACTAACCCTAACCCTCACCCTAACCCTAAAACCCACCCTAACCCTAACCCTAACCCTCACCCTCAAGCTCACCTTAACCCTACCCATATCCCTCACCCTAAACTTCACTCTAACCCTAATGCTAACTCTAACACTCACCCTAACTCTCACACTATCACTTACCCACACGATAAACCTAAAACTAACCCTAACCGTCAACCTCACCTTAACCTTCTACCTAACCCTAACCCTAACCTTAATCCGAAAGCCTCACCCTAAACCTAACCATAACTCTAACACTAATCCTAAACCTAACCCTCACCCTAAAGCTAACCCTTACCCTAACCCTAACTCTAACTCTGACCTAACCCTCAGCCTAACCCTAACCCTAACCCTGACCGTCACCCTAACCCTAACCCTCACCCTAACCCTAACCCTCACTCTAACCCTTATCCTCACCCTAACACTAAGCCTAACCCTAACACCAACCCTCCCACTAACCCTAACCCTCAGCCTAAGCCTAACCCTCACCCTAAACCTAACCCTAACCGTAACCCTCACCCTCACCTTAGCCCTCACACTAATCCTATTGCTAACCGATCCCTCACCCTAACACTAACCCTAACCCTAAACCCCACCCTAAGCCAAACCCTCACCTTAACCCTAACCAAAACCCTACCCCTCACCCTATCCCTAACCCTACCCCTCACCCTAAACTTCCTCCTAACACTAACCCTAACCCTAACCCTAAACCTCACCCTAACCGTAACCATATCCCTCACCTTCACCCTCACCCTAAACTGAACTGTAACCCTCACTCTAACCCTAACAATAATCCTAACCCTAAACCTAATCTTAACCCTCAACCTCACCCTAACACTAACCCTAACCTTAACTCTGATATTAACCCTAACCCTCACCCTAACCCTAACCCTCAACTTAACCCTTACCCTCACCTTAACACTAAGGCTAACCCTAACTTGAACCCTCACAGTAACCCTAAACCTCACACAACCATAACCCTCACAGTAACCCTAACCCTCACCCTAACCATAACCCTACCCCTCACCCTACCCCTCACTCTAACCCTAACATCAACCCTAAACCTCACCCTCACCGTCACCCTAATACTCACCCTAACCCTAACCCTCACCGCAACCCTGACCCTCACACTCTCCAAAACCCTCATCCTCACTCTAACACTCACCCTCACCCTAAACATAACCCTAACCCTAACCCTCACCATAACCGTAACCCTAAACCTCACACTAATAGTAACCCTAACCCTCACCCTCACCCTTACCTTATCCTCACCCTAAGCCTAACACTCACCCTAACCCTAACCCTCACCGAAAACCTAACCCTCATACTTTCCAAAACCCTCATCCTCACTCTAACACTCACCATCACCCTAAACATAACCCTAACCCTAACCCTCACCATAACCGTAACCCTAACCTTCACCCTAATCCTATCACTTAACCTCACCCTCACCCTAACCCTCACTGTTACTGTAACCCCCACCCTAACCTTAACCCTCACCCATACCCTAACCCTCACACCCACCCTCACCCTAACCCTCAGCCTCATTCAACACATCACCCTAACCATAACCCTCACCCTAACCCTAATCCTCTCTCTCACCAGAACCCTAACACCCACCCTAACCCTCACCCTAACCTCCAACCTAACATTAACCCTCACCCTAACCCTAACGCTAACCCTCACCCTAACCCTAACCCTGAACCTAACCCTTACCCTCACTCTAACCCTAACACTCACACTGTCCCTAATCTTCACCCTTACCCTAACCCTACCCCTCACCCTAATCCTCAGCCTAACCCTGACCCCAATCCTAACCCTAACCCTCACTGTCACCCTAACACTCATTCTAACCCTCACCCTTCCCTTCACCCTAACCCTAACCATAACCCTAAAACTCACTCTCAGCCTAACCCTCACCCTGAACCATAACCTCACCGTCACCCTAACCCTAAACCTCACCCTAACCCTAACCCTTACCCTAAACCTCACCCTAGTCCTCACCCTAACCCTAATTCTAACCCTAACCCTCCACCGAACCCTAACCCTCATCCTCACCCTAAACCTCACATTAACCCTAAACCTAATCCTCAATCTAATCCTCACCCTAACCCTAACCAGAAACCTTACCCTAACCCTCACCCTCACCCTAAACCTCACCCTTATCTTAACCCTCACCCTCCGCCTAACCCTCACATTTACAATTACCATCACCCTCAACCTAATCCTCACCCTAACCCTAACCCTCACCCTAGCCCTCACCCTAACACTAACCCTAACCCTAACCCTCACCCTCACACTCACCCTCAGTGTAACACTAACCCTATCACTATTCCTAAACCTAAACCTCACCCTCACCCTAGTCATCACCGTAATTCTTACCCTCACACTAATTCTAAACCTAACCCTAACCTTACTCTCACACTAAACCTAACCCTCAACCTAACCGTAACCCTACCCCTTATCATAACCCTCATCTTACCCCTAACCCTAACCCTCACCCCAACCCTCACCCTAAACCTCACCGTCATCTTAAACCTGACCCTAACCATAATAATAAACATAACCCTCACCCGACCCCTAACCCTCACCCTCACCCTAACCATCACCCTAACCCTCACCCTAATCCTAACCCTAAACCTCACCCTAACCCTAAGCATAACCGTAAACCTAACCCTCATCCTAACACTCACCCTTAACCTAACCCTCACCCTAACCCTAAAACTCACCCTAATCTTCACCCTAACGCTCACTCTCACACTCACCCTCACCTTAACCCTCACCCTAACCCTCACCCTAACCCTAATGCTAACTCTAACACTCACCCTAACCCTCATGCTATCACTTAACCACTCCCCAAACCTAAGCCTAACCTTAAACCTCACCCTCACATTAAACCTCACCCTAACCCTAAACCTAATCCTAACCCTCACCCTCACCCTATCCCTAACCCTAACCCTAACCCTCACCTACCCCTAATCCTAACCTTCAACGTCACCCTAACCCTAACCATTACCCGAACCCTCACCCTAAACCTAACCCTCACCCACACCCTAACGCTAAAGCTCACCCTCACCCTAAACCTCACCTAATCCTCACCCTAACCCTAACCATTACCTAACCAAGACCTTCAGCCTAAACCGCAACTTCACCTTAACACTCACCCTCACCCTAGAACTCACCCTAACCATAAACATAACCCTAAACCTAAACCTTACCCTCACCCTCACGCTCACCTTCAGTCTAAACCTAACCCTATCCCTAATCCTAACCCTAACCCTCACCCTCTCCCTAACCCTCACCATAACCCTTACCCCCACCCTCACCCTCATCCTAAACGTAACCCTCACACTAAACCTAACCCTCATTCTAAACCTAACCCTACCCCTCACCCTAAACATAACCCTAACCCTAAACCCCACCCTCACACTAGCCCTCACCCTAACCCTAATTGTAACCCTAACCCTCATCCTCACCCTAAACCTCACACTAGCCCTAACCCAAATCGTCAGTCTAACCCTAAACCTAACCCTAACCCTAACCCTCAACCTCAAGCTAACCCTCACCTTTACTCTTACCGTCATTCTCATCCTAACCCTCACCCTAAACCTAAACTAATCCATCACTATAACCCTAACCCCCACCCTCACCATCACCCTCATCCTAACCCTATGCCTAAGCCTAACCCAACCCTATCCCTCACCTTCACCCTAGCCCTCACCCTAAACCTAATCCTAACCCTAACCCTAACCCTAACCCACACCCTCACCTTAAGGCTAAACATCACCCTAAGCCTAATCCTCTCCCCAACCATCACCCTCAACCTTACCCTAAGCCTAAGCCTAATCCTTATCCTAACCCTCACACTCACCCTCACCCTAAACCTAATCCTAAACCTAAACCTCAACCTAAACCTCACCCTAATCCTAACACTAACCCTAACACTAACACTAACCCTAACAGTCACCATAACCCTCACCCTCAACCTAACTCTAACTCTAAACCTCACCCACACCCTATCCCTAATCCTAACCTTATCCCTAAACCTCACACTAACCCTAACCCTAACTCTCACCCTCACCCTCACCAAAACCGTAACTCTAACCCTAACACTAACATTAACACTAATCCTAACCCTAAAACTAACCCTAACCCTAACGCTAACCTTCACACTCAGACTCACCCTAATTGCAAATGTAACCCTAACCATAACACTTACAATGATCCTAACCCTGATCCTAACCATCAACCTCATCCTAACCCTAATCCTAACCCTAACCCTCACCCTAACCCTAACCCTGACCCTCACTGTAACCCTCACCATCATCTTAAGCCTCACCCTCACCCTAAACCTAACCCTCACCCTAACCCTTAACCTCACCCTAATCCTAACACTAAGCTTAAATTAAAACTCACAATAACCCTCACTCTCACCCTAACTGTAACCCAAAACCTAACGATCAACCTAACCCTCACCCTAACCTTAACCCTAAACCTAACCCTAAACCTCACATTAACCCTAACTCTCACCCTAACCCTAACCCTACCCCTCACCCTAACCCTCATGCTAACTCTAAACCTCAACCTTAGCAGAAACCTAACCATATCCCTAACCATAAACCTCACATTAAGGCTAACTCCAACCCTAACCCTAACCTAACCCGTACCCTAACCCTAAGTCTAACCCTTTCCCTAAACTTAAACCTTACCTTCACCCTCTCCCTCAGCCTAACCCTAAACCTAACCCTAACCCTCACCCTCACCCTAGCCCTCACACTAAACCTAATCCTAACACTAACCCTCATCTTAATCCTCACCCTAACCCTAACCATCACCCAAAACCTATTCCTCACCCCCACCCTACCCTTCAGCCTAAACCTAAGCCTAAGCCTAACCCTAAACCTAAACCTAACCCTCAACCTAGCCCTCACCCTAACCCTAATCCAAACGATAACCCTCAACCTAACCCTCACCCTAAGCCTAACCCTAAACCTCACACTAAACCTAACCCTCACCCTCACCCTCAGCCTAACCCTAAGCCTAAGCCTAAGCCTAACCCTGACCCTCAACCTCACCCTAGCCCTCACCCTAACCCTAATCCTAACCCTAACCCTAACCCTAACCCTCACCCTCACCCTAAGGCTAAACATCACCCTAAGCCTAATCCTCTCCCCAACCATCACCCTCAACCTTCCCCTAAGCCTAAGCCTAATCCTTATCCTAACCCTCACACTCACCCTCACCCTAAACCTAATCCTAAACCTAAACCTAACACTAACTTCACAGTAACCCTCACCCTAACACTAACTCTAACCCTAATCCTCACCCTCAACCTAACCCTAAACCTCACCCTCACCCTCAGCTTAAACCTAAGCCTAACTCTAACCCTAACACTAATCCTCACACTCACCCTCACCCTAACCCTAAACTTAATCCCAGCCCTAACCTTAACCCTCACCCTAACCCTAACTCTAACCCTAAACCTCACCCTCACCCTAACCCTAAACCTCACCCTCACCCTCAGCTTAAACCTATGCCTAACTCTAACCATAACCCTAAACCTAACACTAAGGCTAACCCTAACCCTCACACTAACACTAAATCTAAACCTAAACCTCAACCTCACCCTAACCCTAACCCTAACCCTAAACCTCACCCTAACCCTAAACCTCACCCTCACACTAACCCTAATCCTAATCCTAAACCTAACAATAACCCTAACCCTAACACTAACCCTCACCCCAAACATAAACCTCACCCTAATCCTAACCCTCACCCTAACACTTACCCTCAAGCTAACACTTAACATCACCCTAACACTAACACTCACACAAACCCTAACCCTCACCCTAACCCTAAACCTCACCCTAACCCTAACCCTAAACTTCACCCTCACCCTAGCACTCAACCTAACCTTAATTCTAAACCTAACCCTCAACCTCCACGTCATCCTCATTCTCACCGTAACCATAACCCTAACACTAACAATAACCCTAACCCTACCCCTAAACCTCACCCTAAACAAAACCCTCAACCTAACACTAAACCTCAACCTAACACTTACCTCACCCTAACACTAACCCTCACACTATCCCTAAACTCAACATAACCCTAAACCTAAACCTATCCCTAATCCCAACCCTCACCCTAACCCTAATTCTAACCCTAAACCTAACCCTAACACAAACCCTCACCCTAACCCTTACCTTAACCCTAATCCTAAACTTCACACTCACACTATCCCACACCCTAACCCTAATCCTAAACCTAAACCTCACCCGAACCCTAACCCTAACACACACCCTCACCCGAACCCGAACCCTCACCCTAACCCTAACACTAACACTAAACCTAACTCTCACCATAAAGCTCAACCTAACACTAATCTCTAAACCTAAACCTCAAACTCAAACTGATCCTAACCCTAACCCTAACCCTAAACCTCACCCTAACACTAAGCCTAAACCTCACCCTCACCCTAGCCCTCACCCTAAACCTAATCCTAACCCTAACCCTCACCCTAACCCTAAACCTCACCGTCAATCTAACCCTCAGCCTAACCATAAGCCTAACCATAAACCTAACCCTAACACACACACTCACCCTCACCCTAACCCTAATCTTAACCATAACCCTAACAATAAACCTCACCCTAACCTTAAACCTAAAACTAACCCTAAACCTAACCCTCATCCTAACCCTCACCTGATCCCTAACTCTAACCCTAAACCTCACCTTCACCCTAACCCTAACTCTAACCCTAAACCTAACTCTAACCCTAACCCTTACCCTAAAACTCACTCTAACCCTAACCCTCAACCTCACCCTCACCATAACCCTAATCCTCACCCTAAACAAAACCTTCATTCTAACCTTAACCCTCACCCTAACCACAACTCTCACCCTAACCCTAACCCTCACACTAACACTTACCCTCACACTAAAAATAACCCTAAATCTAACACTAACCCTCACAGTAACCTTAACTCTCACTCTAACCCTAAACCTAACCCTAAACCTCAGCCTCGCCCTAGCCCTCACCCTAACCCTAATTCTAATCCTAACCCTCAACCTAACCCTAACCCTCATCCTCGCCCTAACCCTCAAACTAACCCTAACAATAATGCTCAATCTAACCCTCACCCTCATCCTAACCCTCACCCTAACCCTTACCCTAACCCTCACCCTAAACCAAACCCTCACCCTGAGGGGAACACTGACCCTCAGCCTAAGCCTCACCTTTATTCTTACCGACACGCTCACCCTAATCCTCATTCTAACCCTAACCGTCATCCTAACACTCACCCTAACCCAGACCCAGTCCATCACCCTAACCATAACTCTCACCCTCACCCTCAACCTCAGCCTAAACCTAAGCCTAAGCCTAATATTAACCTTAACCCTCATCCTAACCCTCACCCTAACCCTAACCCTAACCATCACCCAAAACCTATTCCTCACCCCCAACCTCACCCTCAGCCTAACCCTAAGCCTAACCCTAACCCTCTCCCTCACCCTAGCTCTCACCCTAGCCCTAATTATAACCCTCACCCTCACCCTAACCTTAATCCTCATTCTCACCTTAAAACTCACATTAACCCTAACCCTAATCCTCAATTTAACCCTCACCCTAACCATATCCCGAAACATTAGCCTAACCCTCACCCTAACCCTAACACTCACCCTTATCTTAACCCTCACCCTCAGCCTAACCCTAATCCTCATCCTCACCTAAACCTCACACTAACCCTAACACTAATCCTCAATCTAACCCTCACCCTAACTATAACCCGAACCCTTACCCTAAACCTCACCCTAACACTAACCCTAACAGTAACTCTAACTCTAAAACTAACCCTAAACCTAAACTTCATCCTATCCCTAACCCTAAACCTCACCCTCACCATCACCCTCTGCCTAACCCTCAGCCTAATGCTAACCCGAACCCTAACCCTCACACTCACCTGCACCCTCACCCTCACCATATCTCTAACCCTAAACCTCTCCCTAACACTAACCCTAAACCTCACACTAACCATCCCCCCTAACCCTAACCCTAACAATAACACTAACCCTAACACTAACCATAACCCTAACCATAACCCTCACCCTCAGCCTCAACCTCACCACAACTTAACCGTAACCATAACACTAACAATCACCCTGCCCTTAACCCTAACCCTAACCCTAACCCTCAACTCACCCTCACCGTAACGCAAATCCTAAACCTAACCCTATCCCTAACACTAAACCTCACCCTAACCCTCACCCTAGCCCTCACCCTAAACCTAATCCTAACCTTAAACCTCATCCTAACACTCACCCTAACCCTAACCCTAATCCGAACCCTAACCTGAACCCTAACACTTACCCTCATGCTCAGCCTAAGCCTAAGCCTAAGCCTAAGCCTACCCCTAATCCTAACCCTCACCCTAACCCAAACCCTAACACTACCCCTAATTCTAACCCTAAATCTCACCCTCACCATAACCCTAACTCAAACCCTAACCCTAAACTGAACCGCATCCTAACCCTAACCCGAACTCTCAACCTCACACTAACCATAAACCTCACCCTAATCCTAACTCTCACCCTAAAACTTAACCTCACCCTAACACTAATGGCAATGCTAACACTAACGCTCACACTAACCCAAACATCACCCTAACCCTAAACCTCACCCTAATACTAACCCTAACCCTCAACCTCACCCTAGCCCTCACCCGGACCCTAACCCTCATCCTCACCCTAAACCTCACACTAACCTTAACTCTAATACTCAATCTAACTCTCACCCTCAACCTAACCCTAATCCTAACCCTCACCCTTACCATAACCCTCACCCTCAGCCTAATCCTCAACTTTACCCTTAGCATCACACCCACCCTAACCCTCATCCTAACCCTCACCCTAATCTTAACCCTCACCCTAATCCTAACTCAACCCCTAAACCTCACCCTCACCTTAATCCTAATTCCAACCCTAACGCTAACACTAAACCTCACCCTAACGCTAAACCTAACCCTCACCTTCCCCCTAACCATAAACCTGACCCTAAACCTAACCCTCACACTAAAACTTACCCTCACCCTAACCCTCACCCTAACCCTCACACTAATCCAAACCCTCACCCTAATCCTAAACCTCACCTTAACCCTAACTCTAACCCTCACCCTCACACTAGCCCTCACCCTAACGCTAATTCTAACCCTCACCCTCACCATAACCCTAACCCTCATCCTCACCATAAACCTCACACTAACCCTAACCCTAATCCTAATCCTCAATCTAACCCTAAACATAAATCTAACACTAACCCTTACCCTAACCCTAAACCTAAACATAACCCTCAACATTATCTTAACCCATACCCTCAGCCTAAACCTCATATTTACACTTAACATCATCCTCACCCTAAACCTCACCCTAAACCTAAACCTCATCCTAACACTCACCATAACCGTAAACCTAACGATCACACTAACCCTAACCCTCACCCTCAACCTCACAGTCAGCCTAAACCTAAGCCTAAGCTTAAACCTTACCCTAAACCTCACCTTCACCCTAGCACTCACCCTAACCCTAATCCTAACCCTAACCCTCATCCTAACCCTCACCCTAACCCTAAACATAACCATAACCCTAACCCTAATCCTCACCCCGAACCTCACGCTCAACCTAACCCTAAGCCTAAGCTTAACCCTAACCCTAACCCTCACACTCACCCTCACCCTAAACATAATCCTAACTCTAAACCTAACCCCAATCCTAAACCTCAACCTAACCTGCAACCTAACCTTAACCCTAACACTAACCCTAACCCTAACCCTAACCCTGGACATAAATCTCCCCCAAACCCTAAATGTAAACTTAAAACTAACCCTCACCCTAACCCAAATCCTAACCCTAACCCTCAACCTAACCCTAGCCCTCCCCCTCACTGTAAATCTAACACTCATCCTAACCCTCACCCAAACCATAACCCTAACCCTAAACCTCACCCAAACACTAACATTAACCCTCACCCTCACCCTAGCCCTCACCATAACACTAATCCTAACCCTAATACTCATCCTAACCCTCACCCTAATCCTAACCCTAACCCTCACCCTAATCCTAAGCCTAACCCTAACCCTCAACCTAAACCTAACACTCACGCTAACCGTAAACATAACCCTAAACCTCACCTTAAACCTAAACCTAACCCGAACCCTAATTCTCACCCAGACTCTAACTCTAACTCTAACACTAACCCTAACCTTAACCCTCATCCTCAGCCTCACCCTAAACCTAACCCTAACACTAACTCTCACACTAACCCTAACCCTAAGTCTCACCCTAAACCTAACACTAAAAACCTCACCCAAAAACTAACACTAACCCTCAACCTCACCCTCTCAGTAACCGTAACCCTAACCCTAACCCTAACAATAACCCTAACCCTAACCCTCATCCTAACTCTCACCCTCACCCTAAACCTAATCCTCACCCTTACCATAACACTAACCCTCATCCTAACCCTCACCCTAAACCTAAACCTCACCTTAACACTAACCCTAACCCTCACCCTCACCCTAGCCCTCATCCTAACCCTAATCCTAACCCTAATCCTCATCCTAAACCTCACCCTAAGCCTAACCCTAAAACTCACCCTAATCCTAAGCCTAACTCTAAACCTCAACCTAACCCTAACTCTCAGCTCAACTTAACCCTAACCCTAACCCTCACCCTAACCCTAAACATAACCTGAACACTAACTCTCACCCTAATCCTAACCCTAAACCTCACCCTAACACTAAAACTCACCCTCAGTGTAACCCTAAGCCTAACCCTAAACCTTACGCTAACCATCACACTCACCCTAAACCTTACTCTAATCCTATTCCTAACCCTAACACTAACCCTCACCCTCAGCCTCAAATTAACCCTAACTCTTACCCTAAAACTCACCCACAACCTGACCCTAAACTTAACCCTAACCATAAACCTCACCTTAACCCTCACCCTAAACGTAACCCTCACCCTAGCCCTCACCCTAACCCTAATCCTAACCCTAACCTCAATCTAACCCTCACCATAACCCTAACACTAACTCTCACCCTAAACCTAACCCTCACACTCAGCCTAACCCTAAGCCTAACCCTAAGCATAACCCTAAACCTAAACCTAACCCTCACACTCACCCGCACACTCACCCTAACTCTAAACTTAACCCTAACCTTAACCCTACCCCTCATCCTAATCATCATCCTAACCCTAACAATAAACCCTCAGCCTAAACCTAAACCTAACCCTAAACCTCACCTGCACCCTAACAGTCACGCTCACCCTCACCCTCACCCTAACTCTAAACCTCACCCTAACCATCAAACTATCCCTAACCCTCACACTAACCCTACGCCTAACACTCGCCCTAACCCTAAGCCTCACCCTCATCTAACCCTCAGCCTATCCCTAACCCTAACCCTAATGGTCACACTCACCCTAACCCTAACACTCACACTCACCCTCAGCTTAAACCTAATCCTAAAAATAACCCTAACCCTAACCCTCACAATCACCCTCACCCTAAGCCTAATCCTAACTCTAAACCTAACCCTCACCCTCACCCTCACCCTCACCCTAACCCAAACCCTCAACCGAAACCTCACCCTCAACCTCACCCAAACCCTCACCCTCAACCTAAACATCACCCTAAACCTAACCCTCACTCTAACCCTTAGCCTAACCCTACCGTAACCATAATCCTCACCCTAACCCTCACCCTCAGGCTCACCATAACCCTATTCCTAACCCTAACCCTCACCCTCACCCTCATCCTAAACCTATCCCTAACCCTAACCCTCACCCTAACCGTAACCTCCAACCTAACCCTAACCTTCACCATAACCCTAACGGTAACACTAACCCTAACCCTAAACCTCACCCTCACCCTCACCCTCAGGCTAAGACTAACCCTATCCCTATCCCTCACACTCAACCTTACCCTAAAACTAACCCTAAGCCTCACCCTCACCCTCAACCTCATCCTAACCCTAACCCAAACACTCAACCCAAACTTCACCTTCACCCTCACCCTAACCCTCACCCTCACCCTAAACATCAAACTAACCCTAACCCTCACCCTAAACTTAACCCTCACATTAACCCTAACCTTCACCCTAACCCTAACCCTCAACCTAACCCTTACCCTCACGCTAACACTAAGCCTAACCCTAACTTGAACCCTCACAGTAACCCTAACCCTCACCCTAAACTTAACCCTACCCCTCACCCTACCCCTCATTCTAACTCTAATCCCAACCATAACACTCACCCTCACCGTCACCCTAACACTCACACTAACCCTAACCATCACCCAAACACTAACCCTCACACTCTCCAGAACCCTCATCCTGACTCTAACACTCACCCTCACACCAACCCTCACCCTTACCTTATCTTCACCCTAACCCTTACCCTCAGAATAACCCTAAACTTAACTTTAACCCTACCCCTGAACTTACCCCTCTCCCTAACTCTAACCCTAACCCTAACACTAACCCTCACCCTAATCCTAACCCTTACCCTCACCCTCACCCTAAACCTTACCCTTACCTTAAATCTCACCCTAACGCTAACCCTCATTCTACACATCACCCTAACCATAACCCTCACTCTAACCCTAACCCTATCACTCACACGAAACCTAACACTCACCCTAACCCTCAACCTAACCCTAAACTCCAACCTAACACTAACCCTCACCCTAACCCTAATGCTAACCCTCACCCTATCCCTAACCCTCACCCTAACCCTTATCCTCACTCTAACCCTAACCCTCACAGTAACCCTAATCCTCACCCTAACCCTAACTCTACCCTTCACCCTAACCCTCACTCTAACCCTAACCCCAACCCTAAACCTCACCCTGACCGTCACCCTAACACTCAGCCTAACCCTCAACCTTATCCTCACCCTAACCCTAACCCTAAACCTAACCCTAACCCTCACCCTAAAACTTAACCTTACACTCACCCTAAACCTAAACCTCACCCTAACCCTAAACCTAACCCTAAACCTCACCCTAGCCCTCACGCTAACCCTAATTCTAACCCTAACCCTCACCCTAATCCTAAACCTCACCCTAAACCTAACCCTTTCTCTAACCCTCACCCTCACCCTAACCCTAATTCTAACCCTCACCCTCACCCTAAACTTAACCCTCACCCTCACCCTAAACCTCACATTAACCCTAACCCTAATAATCAATTTAACCCTTACCCTAACCCTAACCCGAAACCTTACCCTAACCCTCACCCTAACACTAAACCTCACGCTTATATTAAACCTCACCCTCTGCCTAACCCTCACCTTTACCCTTACCATCACCCTCACACTAACCTCACCCTGTCCCTAAACCTCACCCTAGCCCAAACCCTAAACCTAACCCTAACCCTCACACTCACCCTCAGCGTAACACTAACCCTATCACTATTCCTAACCCTAAACCTCACCCTCACCCTAACCATCACCCTAATTCTTACCCTCACACTAATCCTAACCCTAACCTTAAACCTAACTATCACACTAAACCTAACCCTCACCATAACCATAACCCTACCCCTTATCCTAACACTCAACTTAACCCTAACCCTAAACATCACCCCAACCCTCACCCTAAACCTCACCGTCACCCTAAACCTGACTCTAACCCTAATAATAATCCTAACCCTCACCCTCACCCTAACTCTCACCCTCACCCTAACCCTCACCCTAACCTTCACCCTAATACTAAGCCTAACCCTCAGCCTAAGCCTCACCCTAACCCTAAGGATAACCCTAATCCTAACACTCACCCTAACCCTAACCCTCATCCTAACCCTAAACCTCACCCTAATCCTCACCCTAACACTTACTCTCACCTGCACCCTCACCCTAACCCTAAAGCTAAACTTCACCCTCACCCTAGCCCTCACTGTAACCTTAATTCTAAACCTAACCCTCAACCTAATCATAACCCTCATCCTCACCCCAAACCTCACACTAACCCTAAACCTAATCCTCAATCTAACCCTCACCCTATCCCTAACCCTTAACCTAACCCTCACCCTAACCCTCACCCTCACCCTTATCTTAACTCTCACCCTCAGCCTAACCCTCACCTTTACCCTTACAATCACGCTCACACTAACCCTCCCCCATACCCTAACCCTCACCATAGCCCTCACCCAACCCTAAACCCAACCCTCACCCTCACGCTCACCCTCAGTGTAACACTAACCCTATCACTATTCCTAACCATAAACCTCACCCTCACCCTAACCGTCACCCTAATTCTTAACCTCACACTAATCCTAACCCTAACCCTATCCATAACCCTACCCCTTATCCTAACACTCACATTAACCCTAACTCTAACCCTCACCCTAACCCTCACCCTAAAACTCACCGTCACCATAAACCTATCCCTAAACCTAATAATAACCGTAACCCTCACCCTAAAACTAACCCTCACCCTCATCCTAACCCTCAACCTAATCCTCAACCTAATCCTAATCCTAACTCTCTGCCTAACCCTCAAACTAACCCTAAGCATAACCCTAACCCTAACCCTCACACTAACCCTCACCCTAACCCAAACCCTAACCCTAACCCTCACACGCACCCTAACCCTCACACTAACACTTAACCTCATCCTCTCCCTAAACCTCACACTTAATCGAACCCTCACCATAATTCTAACCCTAACCGTCACCCTCACCATCACCCGCACGCTAACCATAATCCTAACCCTCACCCTAACCCTAAAACTCACCCTAATCCTCACCTTAAACCGCACTCTCACCCTCACCCTCACCCAAACCCTAAACCCAACCCTCATCCTAACCCTCACCCTAACCCTAATGCTAACTCTAACACTCACCCTAACCCTCATACTATCACTTACCCACACCACAAACCTAACCCTAACCTGAACCCTCACCCTCAACCTAAACCTCACCCTAACCCTAAACCTAATCATAACCCTAACCCCCACCCTCAACCTAACCCTCACCATAACCCTTCCCCTCACCCTCACCCTCACCCTAACCATAACCCTCACACTAAACCTAACCCTCACCCTAAACCTAACCCTACCCCTCACCCTACCACTCACCCTAACCCTCACCCTAATCTTGCCCTAACCCTAAACCTCACCCTCATGGTAGCCCTCACCCTAACCCTAATTCTAACCCTAACACTCATACTCACCCTAAACCTCACACTAACCCTAACCCTAATCCTCAATCTAACCCTAACCCTAACACTTACCCTAACCCTCACCCTAACCCTAACCCTCACCCTTACTGTAACCCTCACGTTCAGCCTAACCCTCAACTTTACTCTTACCATCACGCTCATACTAACCCTCACCCTAACCCGAACCCTCATCCTAAACCTCCCCCTAACAATAACAATATCCATCACCATAACCCTAACCCTCAACCTCACCATCACCCTCAGCCTAAACCTATGCCTAAACCTAAACCTAACCCTAACCCTCACCCTCATCCTAGCCCTCACCCTAACCCTAATCCTATCCCTAACCCTCATGCTAACCCTCACACTAACCCTAGGGATAAACATCACCCTAAGCCTAATACTCATATCCACCCTTACCCTCAGCCTAACCCTAAGCCTAAGCCTAATCCTAACCCTAACCCTCACACTCACCCTCACCGTAACCCTAATCCTAACCCTAATCCCAACCCTAACCCTAAACCTCAACCTAACCCTCACCATATACCTAATGCTAACCCTAACACTAATCCTAACCCTGACCCTCACCCTAACGGTCCCCCTCAACCTAACTCTAACCCCAAACCTCACCCAGACCCTATCCCTAATCCTAACCCTAAGCCTAAACCTCACCCTAACCCTAAACCTAACCCGCACCCTCTCCCTCACCCACACCCAAACCATAGCCAAACCCTAACCCTAACATTAACACTAATCCTAACCCTAAAACTAACCCTAACCCTAACCCTAACCTGCAACCACAGCCTCACCCTCACTGCAAATGTAACAGTAATCATAACACTTACAACAACCCTAACCGTAATCCTAACCATCTCCCACTCCCTAACTCTAATCCTAACCCTAACCATCACGCTAACATTAACCCTCACCCTCACTGAAACCCTAACCCTCATCTTAACTCTCACCCTAACCCTAAGCCTAACTCTCACCATAAACCTTAACCTCACCCTAATCCTAACACTAAGCCTAACCTAAACCTTACCCTAACCCTCACCCTCAGCCTAATCCTAACCCAAACCCTAACCCTCAACCTAACCCTCACTCTAACCCTAACCCTAACCCTAACCCTCACATTAACCCTAACCCTCACCCTAACCCTAACCCAAACCCTCACACTAACCCTGATGCTAACTCTAACCCTCACCATAACCAGAACCCTAAACCTAACCATAAACCTCACCTTAAGGCTAACTCTAACCCTAAACCTAACCCTAACCCGCACCCTAACCCTAACCCTCACCTTCACCCTCACCCTCAGCCTAACCCTAAGCCTAACCCTAACACTAACCCTAACCCTCACACTCACCCTCACCTTAACCCTAATCCTAAACTTACCCTATCCGTACACCTAACCCTCACCCTAAGCCTAACCCTAACACTAACCCTAACCATAACCCTCACCCTAACCCTCACCCTAACCCTAACTCTAACCCTAATCCTCAACTTCACCCTAACCCTAAATCTAACCCTAAGCTTAACCCTAAATCATACCCTAACCCTAACTCTAAACCTCACGATCACCCTCAACATCACCATAAACATAAACCTAACCCGAACCCTAACAATAACCCTAAACCTAACCCTAAACCTCACCCTAACCATAACCCTCACCCTAACGCCAAACCTCACCCTAACATTTACCCTCACCCTAACACTAACCCTCACACTAAACCTAACCCTCACCATAACCCTAAACATCACCCTAACACTAACCCTAACCCTAACCCTCACCCTAACCCTAATTATAACTCTAACCCTCACCCTAACCCTAACCCTCATCCTCACCCTAACACTCACCCTAACCCTAACCCTCACCCTTACCATAACACTCGCCCTCAGACTAACCCTCACCTTTAACCTTAACGACACCCTCAAACTAACCCACACACTAACCATAAACTTAACCCGAACCCTAACTCTCACCCTGACCCTAACCCTAACACTCACCTAACACTAACCCTCATCTTCACCCTCACCCTCAGCCTAACCCTAAGCCTAAACCTAACCCTAACCCTAACCGTCACACTCACCCTCTCCCTAACCCTAATCCTAAACCTCACCCTCACCCTAGCCCTCACCCTAACCCTAATCCTAAACCTAACCCTCACCCTAACCCTAACACACATCCGCAGCCTAACCCTCACACTAATTCTAACCCTAACACCAGCCCTAACAATAACCCTCAGCCTAACCCTCACCCTAACCCTATCTCTAAAGCTAAACCTCAAACTCAAACTGACCCTAACCCTAATCCTCACCCTAACACTAACCCTAAACCTCACCCTCACCCTAACTCTAATCCTAAACCTAACCCTCATCCTAAACCTCACACTCACCCTAACCCTAACCCTCACCCTAACCCTAACCCTTACCCTCAACCTAACTCTCAGACTAACCCTAAGCCTAACCCTAAACCTAACCCTAACCCACTCACTCACCGTCAACCTAACCCTAATCCTAACCATAACCCTAACCCTAAATCTCACACTAACCCTAAACATAAAATTAACCCTAACCCTAACCCTCATCCTAACTCTCACCTGAACCCTAACTCTAACCCTAAACCTCAAACTTACCTTAACCCTAACTCTAACAGTAACCCTAAACCTCTCCCTAACCCTAACCCTCACTCAAACCCTCACCTTAACCCTGACCCTCACCCTAACCATAACCCTCACCCTAACCCTAACCCTCACCCTAACCCTTACCCTGACCCTAAAGATAACCCTCAACCTAACCCTAACCCTCACCCTAACCAAAACCCTCATCCTAATCCTAACCCTCTCCCTAACACTTACCCTCACCCTAACACTATCGCTCATTATAACACTAACCATCACACTAACCCTAACTCTCACCCTAACCCTAAAGCTCACCCTAACCCTAACCGTCAGCCTCACCCTAGCCCTCACTCTAACCCTATTCTAACCCTAACCCTCACCCTAATCCTAAACCTCATCCTCACCCTAAACTCACACTAACCCTAACCCTAATCCTCAATCAAATCCTCACCATTACCCGAACCCTCACCCTACCCCTCACCCTAAACCTCACCCTAATCCTAACCCTCAATCTTAGAGGAACACTCACCCTCAGCCTAACCCTCACCTTTACTCTTACCGTCAAGCTCATCCTAACCCTAATCCTAACCCTAACACTCATCCTAACACTCACCCTAAACCTAAACCTGTCCATCACCCTAACCCTAACCCTCACCCTCACCCTCAGCCTAACCCTAGGACTAAGCCTAACCCTAAACCTAACCCTCAACCTCACCCTAGCCCTCAGCCTAAACCTAATCCTAACCCTAACACTCATCCTAACCCTCACCGTAACCCTAACCCTAACCATCACCCAAAACCTATTCCTCACCCACACCCTCACCCTCAGCCTAACCCTAACCATAACCCTCACACTCAACGCAAATTTAACCCAAACCAAAACACTAACAATAACCCTAATTTTAACCCTAACCCTAACCCTAATCCTCACCCCCACCCTCACCCTCAGCCTAAACCTAAGCCTAACACTAGGCCTAACCCTAACCCTCAACCTAACCCTAACCCTAATCCTAACCCTAACCCTAATCCTAAACCTAACCCTAATCCTCAGCCACACCCTCATCCTAACCCAAATCCTAACCCTAACCCTCACCCTAACCCTAAGTCTAAGCCTAACCCTAACCCTAAATTTCACACTCTCCCTCACCCTAACCCTGATCCTAAACCTAACCCTATCCCTAACACTAACCCTCACCCTAACACTAACCCTAGCCCTCACCCTAACCCTAATCCTAACCCTAACCCTCACCCTCATGCTCCGCCTAAGCCTAAGCCTAAGCCTAAGCCTAAGCCTAACCCTCACACTTACCCTAACAATAACACTAACCCTAACTCTAACCCGAAAACTAACCCTCACCCTAAGCCCTAACTCTAACCCTAACTCTAACCCTAATTGTCACCCTCACCGTCACCCTCATGCTAACCCTAACCTTAACCCTCACCCTAATCCTGACCTTAAACCTCACTCTCACCTGCACCCTCACCCTAACCCTAAACCTAACCCTCACCCTAACCCTAATGCTAACTGTAACACTCACCCTAACCCTCACGCTATCACTTACCCACACCACAAACCTAACCCTAAACTTAACCCTCACCCTCACCCTAAACCTCACCCTAACCCTAAACCTAATCCTAACGCTCACCCTCACCCTAACCCTCACCCTCACCCTAACCCTCACCATAACCCTTACCCTCACCCTCACCCTCACCCTAACCGTAACCCTCACACTAAACCTAACCCTCACCCTAAACCTAAACCTACAGCTCACCCTAACCCTCAACCTAAACTTAACCCTAACCCTAACCCTCTCCCTCACGCTAGCCCTCACCCTAACCCTAATTCTAACCCTAACCATCACCCTAACCCTCATCATCACCCTAAACCTCACACTACGCCTAACCCTAATCCTCAATCTAACCCTATCCCTAACCCTTACACTAACCCTCAACCTAAACCTAACCCTCACCCTTACTGTAACCCTCAGGCTTATACTAACCGTCAGCCTAACCCGAGCCCTCATCCTAACCCTCACCCTAAACCTAACCATATCTATCACCATAACACTAACCCTTACCCTCACCATCACCCTCAGCCTAAACCTATGCCTAAGCCTAACCCTAACCCTAACCCTCACTTTCACCCTAGTCCTCACCCTAATACTACTCCTAAACCTATCCCTCATCCTAACCCTCACCCTAACCCTAATGCTAACCAACACTCTAAGCCTAATACTCACCCCCACCCTCACCCTCACCCTAACCCTAAGCCTAACCCTCACCCTAACCCTAACCCTCACCATAATCTAACCCTCATCCTATCCCTAACCCTAACCCTACTGCTCACAGTCACCCTAACCCTAACCAACAAACTCACCTCACCCTCAGCTTAAACCTAAGCCTAAACATAACCCTAACCCTAACCCTCACAATCACCCTCACCCTAAGCCTAATCCTAACCCTAAACCTAACCCTCACCCTCACCTTCACCCTAACCTTAACCCTAACCCAAACCCTCAACCGAAATCTCACCCTCAACCTCATCCTAACCCTCACCCTCAACCTAAACATCACCCTAAACCTAACGCTCACCCTAACCCTTAGCCTAACCCTCACCCTAACCCTAAACCTCACCCTCACCCTTACCCTCAGGCTCATCCTAACCCTAATCCTAACCCTAACCCTCACCCTCATCCTCAACCTAAACCTATCCCTAACCCTAACCCTCACCCTAACCGTAACCTCTAATCTAACCCTAAGCCTCAACATAACCCTAACACTAACCCTAACCCTAACCCTAACCCTAACCCTCACCCTCACCCTCAGCCTAAGCCTAAGCCTATCCCAAACCCTCACACTAACCCTTACCCTAAAACTAACCCTAAGCCTCACCCTCAACCTCAACTTCAACCTAAACCTAACCCAAACACTCATCGGAACCGTCACCCTCACACTCACACTAACCCTCAACCTCAGCCTAAACATCACCCTAACCCTAACCCTCACCCTAACCCTAACCCTCACATTAACCCTAACCCTCACTCTAACCCTAACCTTCAACCTAACCCTTACCCTCATCCTAACACTAAGCCTAATCCTAACTTGAACCCTCAGAGTAACCCTAAACCTCACCCTAACCCTAACCCTCACAGTAAACCTAACCCTCACCCTAACCCTAACCCTACACCTCACCCTACCCCTCACTCTAACCCTAACCCCAACCCAACCCTCAACCTCACCGTCACCCTAACACTCACGCTAACCCTAACCCTCACCCAAACCCTAACTCTCAAACTCTCAAGAACACTCATCCTAACTCAAACACTCACTGTCAAAATAAACATAACCCTAACCCTAAACTTCACCATAACCATAACCCTAACCCTCACACTAACAGTAACCCTAACCCTCACCCTCACTCCAACCCTCACACTTACCTTATCCTCACCCTAACCCTAACCCTCACACTAAACCTAACCTTAACTCTAAGCCTACCCCTCACCCTACCCCTCACCCTAACTCTAACCCTAACCCTCACCATAAACCTAACCCTTATCCTCACACTCACCATAACCCTCACCGTAACATTAAACCTCACCCTAACACTAACCCTCATCCATACCTTAACCTTCACTGTCACTCTCACCCTAACACTCAACCTCATTCTACACATCACCCTAAACATAACCCTCACCCTAACCCTAACCGTATCACTTACCTTAACCCTAACACTCACCCTAACCCTCACCCTAACCCTAACTTCCAACCTAATATTAACCCTGACCCTAACCCTAATGCTAAACCTCACCCTAACCCTAAACCTCACCTGACCCTTACCCTCACTCAAACCCTAACCCTCACACTATCCCTAATCCTCACCCTAAACCTAACACTACCCCTCACCCTAACCCTCACTCTAAACCTAACCCCAACCCTAAACCTCACCCTCACCGTCAACCTAACACTCACGTTAACCCTCAACCTTACCCTCACCCTAACCGTAACCCTAACCCTAAAACTCACATTAACCCTAACACTCACCCTAACCCTAACCCAAACCCTCACCCTAACCCTGATGCTAACTCTAACCCTCACCATTACCAGAACCCTAAACCTAACCATAAACCTCACCTTAAGGCTAACTCTAACCCTAAACCTAACCCTAACCCGCACCCTAATCCTAACCCTCACCTTCACCCTGACCCTCAGCCTAACCCTAAGCCTAAACCTAACACTAAACCTAGCCTTCACACTCACCCTCATCCTAACCCTAAACCTAATCCTAACCCTATCACTAACCCTAACCCTCACCCTAAACCTCACCCTAACCCTAAACCTAACACTAACCCTAACCTTCATCATAACCCTCATCCTAATCCTAACTGTAACCTTAAACCTCAACTTCAACCTAACCCTAAATCTAACCCTAAGCGTAACCCTAAATCTCACACCAATCCTAACCCTAAACATTACCCTCACCCTAACCCTCACCATAACCGTATCCCTAACCCTAACCCTAACAATAAACCTAACCCTAACCCTAAACCTCACCCTAACCATAACCCTCACCCTAACCCTAAACCTCACCCTAACACTTACCCTCACCTTAACACTAAACTTCGCACTAAACCTAAACCTCACCATAACCCTAAACCTCACCCTAACCCTAAACTTAACAGAACCCTCACCCTAACCCTAATTCTAACCCTAACACTCACGCTAAACCTAACCCTCATCCGCACCCTAACTCTCACCCTAACCCTAAACTTAACCCTAAACCTCACCCTAACCCTAACCCTCAGCCTCAGCCTAACTATAAACCAAACCCTAACCCACACACTCACCCTCACCCTAACCCTAATCCTAAACCTATCCCTAACCCTAACCCTCCCCCTAAGTCTCACCCTAACCCTAAACCTAACCCTCAACCTAACCCTCACCCTAACCATAACTCTAACCGTAAACCTCACCCTAACCCTAAACCTAATTCTAACCCTAACCCAAAACCTAAACCACATCCTATCCATCACCCTAACCCTAATCCTCACACCCACCCTCACACTCAGCCTAACCCTAAGCCTAAGCCTAACCCTAAACCTTACCCTCACAGTCACTCTCAACCTAAGCCTAAGCCTAATCCTAACCCTAACCCTAACCTCAACCTAACCTTCACCCTAACCTTAACCGTAACACTCACCCTAACCCTAACCCACGAACTAACCCTCCCCCTAACCCTAAATCTAACCCTAAACCTCACACTCCCCCTAACCCTTATCCTAACCCTAACCCTAACCCTCACCCTAAACCTAACCCTCACCCTCACCGTCACCCTCACCGTAACTCTAACCATTACCCTAAAAATAACACTAATCCTAAAGCTAAACCTAAACCTAACCCTAACCCTAACCCTAATCTTAACCCTAACACTCAGCCTAACCCTAACCCTCGCCCTCACCATAACTCTAACCCTCATCCAAACCCTCACCCTAACCCTAACCCTAAACCACAGCCTAACACTAAACCTAACTGTAACCCTCAACCTAACCCTAAACTTAACCCGAACCCTAACTCTCACCCTAAACGTAAACTTAAAAGTCAACCTAAACCTAACCCTACACCTCATCCTCAACCTCAGCCTAACCCTAAGCCTAAGCCTAACCCTAACCCTCACACTCACCCTATCCGTTACCCTAATCCTAATCCTAACCCTAAGCCTAACCCTCACCCTCACTCTAAACTTCACCCTAACCCTAACTCGAACATTAACCCTAACCGTAAACCTCACAAACAGCCTCACCCTAACCCTAACTCTAACCATATAGATCACCCTCACACTAACCCTAACCCTAAACCTCACCCTAACCCTAACCCTAAACCTCACCCTCACCCTAATCCTCACCCTAACCCTCACCCTAACCCTCACCATAACACTAACCCTAAACCTAACCCTCACCCTCACTGTAAACCTTACCCTAACGCTCACCCTAAACCTAACCTTAACCCGAACCCCAACTCTCACCCTAACCCTAAACCTAACCCTCACCCTAACCCTCACCTTCACCCTCACCCTCAGCCTCAGCCTAATCCTAAGCCTAACCCTAAACCTAACCCTCACCCTTACCATCACCCTCACCATAACTCTAACCCTAACCTTAACAATAACACTAATTCTAACCCTAAACCTAATCTTAACCCTAACCCTAACCCTAATCCTAAAACTCACCCTCACCCTAACCCTAATCCTACCCTAACCCTCACACTAACCCTCACCCTCACCCTCATTGTAACCCTAACCTTCATCCAAAACCTCACCCTAACCCTAAACCTAACCCTAAACCAAAATCAAAACCCTAACACACACCCTCACCCTCGCACTAACTCTAATCTTAACCCTAACCCTATAACCCTGAACGTCCCCCTAACTCTCACACTAACCCTAACCCTAACACTAACCCTTACCCCAACCCTCAACCTAACCCTAACTCTAACCCTAACCCTAACCCTCACCCTCACCTTCACTGTAACTGTAACAGTAACCCTAACCCTACAATAAACGTAACCCAAACCCTAACCCTCACCCTAACCATAACCCTCACCCTAACCCTAAACCTCACCCTAACCCTAACCCTAAACCTAACCCTCACCCTCACCCTAGACCTCACCCTAATTCTAACCCTCACCCTCACCCTAACCCTAACCCTTACCTGAACCCTAAACCTAACACTAACCCAAACCCTTATCTTAACCATCAACCTTAGCCTAAACCTCACCTTTAACATTAACTTAATCCTCACCCTAACCCTCACACTAACCCTAAACCTCATTCGAACCGTCAACCTAAGCATCACCCTAAACCTAACCCTCAACCTCAAACACACACACAGACTAAGCCTAAGCCTAATACTAAGCCTTACCCTAACCCTCACCCTAGCCTTCACCGTAACACTAACCCTAACCCTAACCCACAAACGTTAGTTTGTGGTTAACCTTAACTTTAACCTTAAGGTTAACCCTAAACTTAACCATCACCCTAGCCCTAATCCTCACCCCCACCCTCACCCTCAGCCTAACCCTAGGCCTAAGCCTAAACCTATCACTAACCCTAACACTAACCCTCACCTTAACCCTAATCCTAACCCTAACCCTAACCCTAACCCTAAACCTCAACCTCACCCTCACCCTAACCCTAATCCTAACCCTAACCCTAAACCTCACCCTAACCCTAACACTCACCCTCAACTTCAACCTCACCGTAACTCTAAACCTAACTCTAATCCTAAACCTAACCCTAAGACTAACCCTAAACCTCAACATAACCCTCACCCTAACCTTAACCCTAACTCTAAGCCTAACCTTAACCTTCGACCTAACCCTCCCCCAACCCTAAATCTAACTATAAACCTCACCCTCACCCTTACCCTAAACCTCACCCTAACCCTAACCCTAACCCTCACCCTCACACTCACCCTCACGGTAACTCTAACCCTAACCCTAACAATGACACTAATCCTAACCCTAAACCTAACCCTAACCTTAACCCTAACCCTAATCCAAAAACTCACGCTCACCCTAACCCTCACCCTAACCCTAAACCTCACCCTCACCGTAACCCTAACCCTCACCCTCACCGTGACCGTAACCCTAATCGTAACCCTCACCCTAACCCTAACCCGAACCTTAAACCTCTTGCTAACACTAACCCTAACCCTCTCCCTCACCCTAGCCCTCACCCTAACCCTAATCTTAACCCTAATCCTCATCCTACCCCTCACCCTAACCCTAACCCTAACTCTCATCCTAACTCTAAACCTAACCCTAACCCTCAACCTACCCCTAACACTCATTGTCACACTAAACATAACCCGAACCCTAACACACACCCTAACCCTAACTCTAACCCTCACCTTAACCCTAAACCTCACCCTCAGCCTAAACCTAAGCCTAACCCTAACCCTAACACTAACCCTCACACTCACCCTAACCCTTACCCTAATCCTAATCCTAACCCTAAGCCTAACCCTCACCCTCAACCTAACCCTCAACCTAACGCTAACTCTAATGCTAACTCTAACCCTAACCCTCACCTCACCCTCACCCTTACCCCAATTCTATCCCTAAACCTCACCCTCACCCTAACCCTAAACCTCACCCTCACCCTAGCCCTCATCCTAACCCGAATCCTAACACTAACCCTCCTGGTAACCCTCACCCTAACACTAATCCTAACCCTAACCCTCACCCTCACCCTAACCCTAACCCTAACCCTCAACATAACCCCAACCGTCACTCTCACCGTAGCCCTTACCCTAACTTACACCCTAACCCTAAACTTAACCCGAACCCTAACTCTCACCCTAAACATAGCTCTAACACTCAACCTAACCCTAACCCTCACCCTCACCCTCACCCTCAACCTAAGCCTAAGCCTAACCCTAACCCTCACACTCACCCTAACCCTAACCCTAATCCTAACCCTAATCCGAACCCTAACACGATCCCTCACCCGAACCCTCACCTTAACCCTAACCCTAACATTAACCCTAAACCTAACCCACACCCTCAGATTCACCCTAACCCTAACAATAAACGTCACCCTGACCCTCACCCTAACCCTAAACTTAAACCTAAACTTCACCCTAACCCTAAAACTCAAACTCACCCTCAGCCTAGCCCTCACCTTAACCCTAATCCTAACCCTAAACCTCATCCTAAACCTCCCCATAATCCTAAGAGTAACCCTCACCCTAACCCTAACTTTCTCACCCTCAACCTCACCCTCAGCCTAACCCTAAGCCTAACCCTAATCCTAACCCTCACCCTCAACCTCACCCTCAGACTAAACCTAACTCTAACCCTAACCCTCGCCCTAACACTAACCCTCATCCTCACCATCACCCTAACTCTAATCTTAACCCTAAACGTAACCCTTACCTTCACACTCACCCTCACTTTAACCCTAATCCTAAACCTAACCCTATCACTAATCCTCACCCCCACATTAATTTAAACCTCACCCTAACCCTTACCCTAACATTAACACTAACCCTAATCCTAACCGTCACCCTAACCCTAACTCTAACCCTTAACCTCACCCTCACCCTAAACCTAACCCTAACCATAATCCTAAACCTCACCCTAAACCTAAACCTTACCCTAACACTTACCCTCACCCTAACACTAACACTAACCGTAACAGTAACCCTCACACTAATGCTAACCATCACCTTAAACCTAAACCTCCCCCTAACCCTAACTCTAACCCTCAGCTTCAACTTAGCCATCACCCTAACCCTAACCCTCATCCTCACACTAAACCTCACACTAACCCTAACAATAATCCTCAATCTAACCCTGTCCCTCACATTAACCATAACCCGAGACCTCACCCTTACCTTAACCTTCACCCTCAGCCTAACCCTCACCTTTATTCTTATTGTCACCCTCATCCTAACCCTCACCCTAACACTAACCCTTATCTTAACCCTCACCCTAACCATAACCCTAACCATCACCCTAACCCTAACCCTCACCCTCAACTTCAACCTCAGCCTAACCCTAAGTCTAAGCCTAAACCTATCCCTAAACCTCACACTCACCCTAGCCCTCACCCTAACCCTAATCCTAACCCTAACCCTCATCCTAACACTAAACCTAACCATAAACTAAACCAGGACTCTAAACCTAATCCTCATCCTAATCCTCACCCTCACCCTCAGCCTAACCCTAAGCCTAAGCATAAGCCTAACCCTATCCCTAACCCTCACACTCACCCTCACCCTAACCCTAATCCTAACCCTAACCCTAACCCTAAACCTAAACCTCAACCTAACCCTCACCCTAAACCTAACCCTAACCCCAAACCTCACCCTTACCTTAGTCCTCACCCTAACCCTCACCCCATACCTAAGCCTCACCCTCACCCAAACCCAAACCTTAACCCTCCCCCTAACCCTACGCTTAACATTAACCCTAAACTTCACCCTAACTAACAATAACCCTCACAATCACCCTAGCCCTCACCCTAACCCTAATTGTAACCCTAAACCTCATCCTAACCCTCACCCTAACCCTAACCCTAACCCTCACCCTAACCCTAAACCTAATTCTAACACTCAAACTAGACCTAACCCTGACCCTCACCATAACCCTAACCTTAATCCTCAGCCTAAATCTAAACCTAACCCGAACAATAAATCTCACCCTAACCCTATCCCTAATCCTCATGCTCACCCTAGCCCTCATCCTAAACTTAATCCTAACCAGAACCCTCATGCTAACACTCACCCTAACCCTAACACTAACCCTAACCTTAAACCAAGCCCTAATCCTATCCCTCACCCTATTCCTAAACTTAACCCTAACCCTAATCCTCACCCTCACAATAGCCCTCACACTAACCCTAATCCTAAACCTAACCCTCATCCTAACCCTCACCCTCACCCTAACCCTAACCCTCACTCTCACCCTCAGCCTAACCCTTAAGCCTAACCCTAACATTAACCGAACCCTAACCATCACACTCATCCTCACCCAAACCTTAATCCTACACCTAACCCTATCCCTAACCCTAAACCTCACCCTAAAACTCACGCTAAACCTAACCCAAACACTAACCCTAACACTAACCCTCACACTAACCCTCGCCTTAACACAAACTCTAAGCCTAAACCTCACCCTCACCCTAACCCTAAACCTCACCCTTAACCTCTCCCTCAGCCTATCACTATGCCTAACCCTAACCCTAACCCTAACACTCACACTCACCCTCTTCCCAAACCCTCAGCCTTACCCTAAGACTAAGCTTAAGCATAACGCTAACACTAACCCTCACCCTAACCATAACCCTCACCCTAACCCTAACACTCACACTAAGCCTAACACTAAACCTCACCCTCAACCACACCCTCACCCAAACCCTAACCCTCACCCTGACCCTAACTCTAAGCCTCAACCTCATGCTCTGCCTTAGTTTAAGTCTAAGCCTAAGCCTAACCCGAACCCTCACCTAACCCTAACCTGAACACTAATCCTAACTCTAACCCTAAACCTCACCCTCACCCTAACCCTAACCCTAACCCTAACTCTAAACCTCATCCTAACCCTAACCCTCACCCTCACCCTAGCCCTCACCCTAACCCTAATCCTAACATTAAATCTCATCCTAACCCTCACCACCCTAACCCTAACCCTAGCCCTAACCCTAACCCTAACCCTCAACCTAATCCTAACCCTCACCCTCACTGTAAACCTAACCCTAACCCTCACCCTAACCCTAAACTTAACTGGAAAGCTAACTCTCACCATAGCCCTTAACCGAACCCTCAGCAGAACCCTAACCCTCACCCTCACCATCATCCTCAGCCTAACCCTAAAACTAATTTTAATCCTCACACTCACCCTAATCCTTGCCCTAATCCTAATCCTAACCCTAAGCCTAACCCTCACCCTAACCCTCACCCTAACCCTAAATCTAACGCTAACCCTAACCCAAAACCTCACAATCAGCCTCACCCTAACCCTAACTCTAAACCTAAACCTCACTCTCACCCTAATTCTAACCCTAAACCTCACCCTAACCCTAACCCTAACCCTAAACCTCATCTTCACCCTTGCCCTCACCCTCACCCTAATCCTAAGCCTAACCCTCATACTAACACTCACCCTAACCCTAACCCTAACCCTAGCCTAACCCTAACCCTAACCCTCAACCTAATCCTAACCCTCACTCTCACTGTAAACCTAACCCTAACCCTCACCCTAACCCTAAACTTAACTGGAAAGCTAACTCTCACCCTAGCCCTTAACCTAACCCTCAGCATAACCCTAACCCTCACCCTCACCATCATCCTCAGCCTAACCCTAAAACTAATCTTAATCCTCACACTCACCCTAACCCTTGCCCTAATCCTAATCCTAATCCTAAGCCTAACCCTCTCCCTAACCCTCACCCTAACCCTAAATCTAACGCTAACCCTAACCCAAAACCTCACAATCAGCCTCACCCTAACCCTAACTCTAAACCTAAACCTCACTCTCACCCTAATTCTAACCCTAAACCTCAACCTAACCCTAACCCTAACCCTAAACCTCATCTTCACCCTAGCCCTCACCCTCACCCTAATCCTAAGCCTAACCCTCATACTAACACTCACCCTAACCCTAACCCTAGCCCAAACCCTCACCCTATGCCTAACCCTCACCCTCACCCTCAGCCTCAGCCTAAGCCTAAGCCTAAGCCTAACCCTAACAATAACCCTCACACTCACCCTAACCCTTACTCTAATCCTAATCCTAACCCTAACCCTAACCCTCACCCTCACCCTATCCCTCACCTTAACCCTAACACTAACACTAACCCTAAACCTAAACCTCACCCTCAGGCTCAACCTAACGCTAACACTAACCATAATCTCACCCTCAACCTAAACCTAACCCTACACCTCAACCTAGCCCTATACATAAACCTCACCCTCACTCTACCCCTAACCCTAAACCTCACCCTAACCCTAACCCTCACCCTTTCAGTAACCCTCACCCTCAGCCTAACCCTCACGTTTACCCTGACCGTCAACCCCACCCTAAACCTCACCCTAACCCTTAACCTCACCCTCATGCTCAGCCTAAGCCTAAGCCTAAGCCTAAATGTAAACCTGACCCTCATTCTAACCCTAACCCTAACACTAACCCTAATTCTAAACCTAAAACTCACCCTCACACTCACCTTCAGCCTGAAGCTAAGGCAAACCCTAACCCTAACATTAACCCTCACACTCACCCTAACCCTCACCCTAACCCTAACTCTAACACTAACCCTAACCCCCTAAGCCTCACCCTCAGCCTCACCCTAACCCTAATTATAACCCTAAACCTCACCCACACCCTAACCCTAACCCTAAACCTAACCCTAACCCTAACCCTAACCCTCCCCCTAACACTCAACCTAACCCTAACACTAATCACTAACCCTAACTCTAACCCTAACTCTAACACTAACACTAAACCTCACCCTAAACCTAATCCTAACCCTCACCCAAACCCTAACCCTCACCCTCACCCTCACCCTCAGCCTAATCCTAAGCCTAACAATTACCCTAACCCTAACCCTCACACTACTCCTAACAATAACCCTAATCCTAATCCTAACCCTAACCCTATCGCTCACCCTCACCCTAACCCTAACCCTAACACTAAACCTAACCCTAACCCTCACCTTCAACCTCACCCTCAGCCTAACATTAAGCCTAACCCTAAACCTAACCCTAACACACACACTCACCCTTACCCTAACCCTAATCCTCACACTAACAGTAACCCTAACCCTAACCCTCCCCATAACTCTCACCCTCACCCTCACCCTAACACTAAGCCTAAACCTAACTCTCACCCTAACCCTAACTCTAACCCTAAATTTCACCCTCTCCCTAAGCCTAACTCTAACCCTAAACTAAACCCTAAAGTTCACCCTATCCCTAAACCTAACCCTAACCCTAACATTCACCCTAACCGTAACTCTAATCCTAAACCTCCCCCTCCCCCTAACCCTAACCCTAAGCCTGTTGTAAACGTCACCCTAAACCTAAACCTTACCCTAACACTTACCCTCACCCTAACAATAACAGTAACAATAACCCTCCACTTAACCCTAACCAGCACCCTTACCGTAACCCTAACCCTCATTCTCAATCTCACCCTAACCCTAACCCTAACCTGAAACCTCACCCTAACACTAACCCTAACGCTCACCCTCACCCTAGCCCTCACCCTAACCCTATACCTAACCCTAACGCTCAAACTAAACCTAACCCTCAAGCTCAACGTAACCCTAACCCTAACCCTCACCCTAACCCTAAACTTAACCTGAACCCTAACTCTCACCCTAAACATAACCCTAACCCTCACTCAAAACCTAACCCTCACCCTCAACCTCACCCTCAGTGTAACCCTAAGCCGAACCCTAACCCTAACCCTAACCCTCACACTCAACCTAACCCTTACCCTAATCCTAATCCTAACCATAACTCTAACCCTAAACCTCAACCTCACCCTAACCCTAAACCTAAACCTCACCCTATCCCTAACCCTTAACCTCACCCTCAATCTAGCCCTCACCCTAACCCTAATCCTAACCCTAACCCGCATCTTAACCCTCAAACTAACGATAACCTGAACCATCACTCTAAACCTAATCCTCAAACCCACCCTCACCCTCAGCCTAACCCTCAGCCAAAGACTAACCCTAACCCTAACCCTCACACTCACCCTCACCCTAACCCTAATCCTAACCCTAACCCTAACCCTTAACCTAAACCTCAACCTAACCCTCACCCTAAGCCTAACCCTAACCCTCACGCTCACCTTAGTCCTCACCTTAACCCTCACCCCAAACCTAACCCTCACCCTCACCCAAACCCTACCCCTAACCCTCACACTCACCCTAACCCTACCCCATCCCTAATCCTAAACCTCACCCAACCCTAACACTAACCCTCACAATCACCCTAACCCTAACCCTAACCCTACCTCTAATATTCATCCTAACCCTAAACCTGACCCTCAACATCACGCTCAAGCTCAGCCTTACATTAACCTTAACCCTAACCCTAAACCTAAGAATAACCCTAACCATAAACCTAACCCTAAACCTCATCCTAACCGTAACTCTAACCCTAACCCAAACATTCACCCTAACCCTAACACTGACCCTAACCCTAACCCTAAACCTCATCCTAACCCTAAACCTAACCCTCACCCTAGCATATATCCTAACCCTAATCCTAACACTAACACTCACACTAACCCTCACTCTAATCCTAAACCTCACCATCAGCCTCAGACTCAGCCTAACCCTAAGGGTAACACTAACTCTAACCCTCACACTGACCATCACCTTAACCCTAATCCTAACCCTAACCCCAACCCTAAACGTAAATCTAACACTAACACTAACCCTCAACATCAACCTAACCCTAAACCAAACACTCACCATAGCACATACTTTAACCCTAACCCTAAACCTAACACTCACCCTAACGCTAACCCTCACCCTACCCCTACCCCTAACCCTCACACTAACCATAAACCTCACCCTAACCCTCACCCTAACCCTAACTCTAAACCTAAAACTCACACTCTCCCTAACCCTAACCATAACCCTAAACCTCAAACTAACACTAACCCTAAACCTCACCCTCACCCTCACCCTAATCCTAACCCTCACCCTCACCCTAGTCCTCACCCTAAACCTAACCCTAGCCCTAACACTCACCCTAACCATAACCCTCAACATAACCCTAACACTCACCCTAACCCTAACCCTAACCCTCACCCTCACCCTCACCCTAACCCTAACCCTAACCCTCCCCCTCACCCTAAACCAAACCCTAACCCTAACCCTCACCCTAACCCTAAGCCTAACCCTAACCCTAACCCTAACCCTCACAATCACCCTCAACCTACACCTAATCCTAAACCTAAACCTAACCCTCACAGTAACCCTCAAACTAGCGCTCACACTAACCCTAATCCTAACCCTAAAACTCATCCTAACCCTCACCCTAACCCTAACCCTAACCCTCACCCTAACCCTAACCCTAACCCTCACCCTCATGCTCGGGCCTAAGCCTAACCCTAAGCCTAAGCTTAAGCCTAAACCTAACCTTCACACTAACCCTCAACCTAACACTAACCCTAACACAAAAGCTAACTCTAACCCTAAACCTCACCCTCACCCTACCCCTAACTCTAACCCTAACCCTAAACATAAACCTAACCCTCACCCTAACCCTAAACCTCACACTCACCTTAACAGTAAACCTAATCCTAATCCTAACAGTAACCCTAACCCTAACCCTCATACTAACCATAACACTCACCCAAAACCTAACCCTCGCACTAACACATAAATTCACCCTAACACTAAACCTAACCCTAACACTAGCACTCACACTAACCCTAACACTCCCCCTCACCCTAAACCAAGTCCTAACCCTAACCCTCACCGTAAAACTAAGCCTAACCCTAAACCTAACCTTCACACTCACCCTCAACCTACACCTAATCCTAAACCTTACCCTAACCCTCCCAGTAACCCTCAACCTAGCGCTCACCCTAACCCTAGTCCTAACCCTAAACCTCATCCTAACCCTCACCCTAACCCTAACCCGAACCCTTACCCTCATGCTCGGCCTAAGTCTAACCCTAAGCCTAAGCTTAAGCCTAAACCTAACCCTCTCACTAACCCTCAATCGAACCCTAACCCTAACAGAAAAGCTAACTCTAACCATAAACCTCACCCTCACCCTAACTCTAACACTAACCCTAACACTAAACATAAACCTAACCCTCAACCTAACACTAAACCTCACACTGAACAGTAAAACTAAGCCTAACCCTAACAGTAACCCTAACCCTAAACCTAACCCTCATTCTAAACATAACACTCACGCTAACACTAACCCTCACCCTAACACTTAAATTCACCCTAACACTAAATATAACCCTAACACTAGCACTCACACTAACCCTAACCCTCACCCTCACCCTAGACCTCACCCTAACCCTAACCCTCATCCTCATCCTAAACCTCACACTAACCCTAGAACTAATCCTCAATATAAACCTCACCCTCAACTTAACCCTAACCCTAACCCACACCCTAACCATAACCCTCACCCTTAACTTAATCCTCACTCTCAGCCTAACTCTCACCTTTACCCTTACCTGCACCCTCACCCTAACCCTCACCCTAAGCCTAACCCTCATCCTAACCCTAACCCTGACCGTAACCCTAAGCCTAACCCTAACCCTAACCCTCACCCTCACCCTAGACATCATCCTAACCCTAATCCTAACCCTAAACCTAACCCTAACCCTCACCATCACCCTTAACCTAATCCTCAACCCCACCCTCACCCTCAGCCTAACCCTAAGCCTAAGCCTAATCCTAACCCTAACCCTCACACTCAGCCTCATCATAACCCTAATCCTAAACCCAACCCTAACACTAAACCTAAACCTCAACCTAACCCTGCCCCTAACCCTCCCCCTAACTCTAACTCTAACCCTAAACTTCACCCTCACCCTCACCGTAACCCTCACCCTAAACCTAAATCTAACCCTCACCCTCACCGTAACTCTAACCATAAACCTAACAATAAAACTAACCCTAACCATCACCCTAACCCTAACCGTAACCCTAAACCTCACCCTAACCCTAAACCAAACCCTCAACGTCAGCCTCACCCTAACCGTAAACTTAACCTTAACCATAACACTAACAATAACCCTAACCCTAAACCTAACCCTGAAACTCACCCTAACCCTAACCCTCACACTCACCGTAACCTAACCCTAACCCTCAACCTAACCCTCACCCTCAGGTTAACGCTAAGCCTTAACCCTATCCCTAAACCTAACACAATCACTCACCCTAACATTAACCCTAATCCTAAACCTAACCCTAACCCTAACCCTCATCCTAACCCTCACCCTAACCCTAACCCTAACACTAACCCTAACCCTAACCCTCAACCTAACCCTAACTCTAACCCTAAACCTCACCCTCACCTTCACCCTAACCCTAATCCTAACCCTAAACCTCAACCTAACCCTAACCCTTACCCTCACCCTCACTGTAACTCTAACCCTAAACCTAACAATGGCACTAACCCTAACACTAACCCTCACCCTCACCCTCACCGTAACCCTAACCCTAACCCAAACACTCACCCTAACCCTAACCTTAACCCTAACCTAAACCTCACCCTAACCCTAACCCTAACCATCACCCTGAGCCTCACCCTCACCATAAACTTAAACCTAACCATAACACTAACAATAACTCTAACCCTAACCCTAATCTAAACCTCACTCTCACCCTAACCCTAACCCTAACCCTCAACCTAACCCTAACCCTCACCCTCACCGTAACCCTCACACTAACACTCACCCTAACCGTAAACTTAACGCTAACCCTAAACGTCACCCTAACGCTAACCCTAACCCTCACCCTCACCCTAGCCCTCACCTTAGCCCTAATCCTAAAACTAAACCTCACCTTAACCCTCACCCTAACCCTTAAACTCTAACAATCACCCTAATCCTAACCCTTAACCTCACCCTCACGCTCGGCCTAAACCTAAGACTAAGGCTAACTCTAACCCTAACTTTCACACTCACCCTCACCCTCATCCTCACAGTAACTCTAACCTTAACCCTATCAATAACACTAACCCTAACCTTAACCCTAATCTTAACCCTCACCCTGACAGTAAACCTCAACCTAAACCAAGCCCTCACCCTAACACTAACACTAACCCTAACCCTAAACCGCATCCTAACCCTAAACCTAAACCTCACCCTCAGCCTCAACCTCACTGTAAACTTAACCTTAATGATAACACTAACAATAACCCTAACCATAACACTAATACTAACCCTCACCCTCACCCTAACACTAACCCTCCCTCTCACAGTAACCCTAACCCTAACCCTCACCCTAACACTAAACCTAACCCTAATCCTAAACCTCACCATAATGATAACCCTAACCCTCACCCTCACCCTTGCCCTCATACTAACCCTAATCCTAACCCTAAACCTCATCCTAACCCTCACTCTTACAATAACCCTAACCCTAAACCTAACCTTAACCCTAACCTTGAATCTAACCCTAACAATCACCTTCAACACTCAGCCTCAGCCTAAACCTAAACCTAAGTCTAACCCTAACCCTCACACTCACCCTCACCTTAACCCTAATCCTAACACTAACCCTCACCCTAACCCGCAACCTAAACGTCCCGCTAATCCTAACCCTAAACCTAAACCTCACCCTCACCCTAACCCTAACTCTAACCCTGACCCTAAACCTAAACCTCACCCTAAACCTAACCCTAACCCTCACCCTCACCGTAACAGTTACCCTAACCCTAACAATAACCCAACCTTAACGCTAACACTAACCCTAAACATAAACCTCACCCTAATGCTAACCCTCACCCTAAAACTAACCCTAATACTAACACTAACCGTCACACTAACCCTAAACATCACCTTAACCCTAAACCTCAACATAACCCTAAACCTAACCCTCACCCTCACCATAGCCCTCACACTAACCCTAACCCTCATCCTCACCCTAAACCTCACACTAACCCTAACACTGATACTCAATCTAAACCTCACCCTCACCCTAACCCTAACCCTAATCCTCACCCTAACTCGCACCCTAACCCTAACCCTCACCTTTACCCTTACTGTCACCCTCACCCTAACCCTCACCCTACCCCTAACAATGATTCTAACCCTCACCCCAAACATAACCCTAACCATCACGCTAACCCTAACCCTCAACCTCACACTCAGCCTCATTCTAAACCTAAGCCTAACCCTAACCCTAACCCTAACCCTCATCCTCACCCTACCCCTCACCCTAACCCTAATCCTAACCCTAACCCTAAAAATAACACTAACCCTAACCCTAACCCTCATTCTAACCCTAACCCTCACCCTAACCCTTACCCTCACCCTAACACTTACCTTACCCTAACAATAACCCTAACACTAACCCTAACCCTCATTCTAACCCTAACCCTCACCCTAACCCTTACCTTCACCCTAACATTTAACTTACCCTAACAATAACCCTAACCCAAACACTAAGCCTCACACTAACCCTAACCATCACCCTACCCTAACCCCAACGCTAAACCTCACCCAAACCCTAACCCTAACCCTCACCCTCACCCTCACCCTCACCATAATTCTAACCCTAACCTTAACAATAACACTAATCCTAACCCTAAATCTAACCCTAATCCTAATCCTAACCCTAATACCCACCTTCAGCCTCACCCTAACCACAAACTTAACCCTAACCATAACACTAACAATAACCCTAACCCTCACTCTAACCCTATCTCTAACACTAAAAATCAAACTCTAGCCCTCACCATAACCATAATCCTAAAACTAATCCTCTTCTTAACCCTCATCCTAACCCTAACCCTAACCCTCACCCTAAACCTAATCCTATCCATAACCCTAACCCTAAACCTCACCCTAACCCCAAACCTAAAACTAGCCCTAACCCTAACGCTCATCTTAACCCTCACTTGAACCCTAACTGTAACCCTAAACCTCACCCTCACCCTCACCCTAACTCTAACCCTAACCCTAAAGCTAAACCTCACCCTAACCCTAAACCTCACCCTCACCCTCAACGTAACCCTAACTCGAAACTTAACAATCACCCTAAACCTAACCCTAACCCTCACCCTAACCATAAACCTCACCCGAACCCTAACCCCCACCCTAACACTTACCCTCACCCTATCACTAACCCTAACTCTAACACTAACCCTCACAGTAACCCTAACTCTCACCCGAACCCTAAACCTCACCTTAACCCTAACTCTAACCCTCAGCCTCACCCTAGCCGTCACCCTAACCCTAATTCTAACCCTAACCCTCACCCTAACCCTAAACCTCATCCTCAACTTAACCTCACACAAACCCCAACCCTGATCCTCAATCTAACCCTCACCCTCACCCTAACCCTCATCCTAACCCTTATACTAAACCTCACCCTAACCCTAATCCTCTCTCTCACCAGAACCCTAACACCCACCCTAACCCTCACCCTAACCTCCAACCTAACACTAACCCTAACCCTCATCCTAACACTCACCCTAACCCTAATCCTATCCATCACCCTAACCCAAACACTCAAACTCACCCTCACCCTAAGCCTAACCCTAAGCCTAAGCCTAAGCCTAACCCTAACCCTCACCCTCACCCTAGCCCTCACCCTAAACCTAATCCTAAAGGTAAGCCTCATCCTCACCCTCAACCCAACCCTAACCCTAACCATCACCCAAAACCTATTCCTCACCCCAATACTCACCCTCAGCCTAAACCTAAGACTAAGCCTAACCCTAACCATAACCCTCAACCTCAGGCTCGCCCTCACCGCAAACTAAACCCAAACCATAACACTAACAATAACCTGAATTTAAACCGAAACCCAAACCCTAATTCTCACCCCCACCCTCACCCTCAGCCTAACCCTAACCCTAACCCTAACCCTAAACCTAACACTAAACCTCACCCTAATCCTCAGCCTCACCCTCACCCTAACCCAAACACAAATATAAATCCTCACCCTCACCCTAAGCCAAACTATAAGCCTAACCCTAACTCTCAAACTCACCCTCAACCTAACCTTAAACCTAACCCTAAAACTCACCCTAAATCTCACCCTAAACCTAACACTCACCCTCAACCTCAACCTCCCCGCAAACTTTACCCTAACCATAAAAATACCAATAAACCTAACCCTAACCCTAAACTTAACCCTAACCCTCACCCCCACCCTCACCCTCAGCCTAATCATAAGCCTAATCCTAAGCCTAACCCTAAGCCTCACCGTAACCCCAAACCTAACCCTCACCCTAACCCTAAGCTTAACACTAAGCCTCACCTTAAGGCTAACTCTAAACCTAACCCTAACCCTAACCCACACCATAACTCTCACACTTACACTCTACCTCAGCCTAACCCTAAGCCTAAACCTAATCATAACCCTAACCCTCACACTCACCCTCACCCTAACCCTAATCCTATACCTAACACTATCCCTAACCCTAACCCTCACCCTAACCCTAACCCTAACACTAACCCTATACCTAACCCTCACCCTAACCCTCCTCCTAAACCTATCTCTAACCCTAAACCTCAAACTCACCATGACCCTAACCCCAAACCTAACCCTAAACCACACCCTAACCCTAAACCTCAACCTCACCCTAGCCCTCACCCTAACCCCAATCCTAAACCTAACCCTCATTCTAACCCTCACCTTAACCCTAAAACAAACCCTCACCCTAACCTACACCCTCACCCTAACCCTCAGCCTAACACTAAGCCTAACCCTAAACCTAACCCTAACACAAACCCTCACACTCACACTCAAGCTAACCCTAATCCTAAATCTAATCCGATCCCTAACCATAACGTTCACCCAAAACCTCACCCTTAACACTAACCTTAACACCAACCCTAACGCTAACCCTTACATTAACCCGAACTCTAACACTAAACCTCACCCTGACCCTCACCTGAACCCTCACCCTCAACCCCAGCCTAAACCTAAGCCTAACACTAACCCTAACCCTCAAAATCACAATCACCCTCACAAAAACACTTATCCTAATCCCAGGCCTAACCCTAAAACTCACCCTAACCCTAGCCCTCACCCTAACCATAAACCTAACACTAACCCTAACCCTAACCCTCACCCTAACCCTAATTCTAAACCTAAACCTCACCCTCACCTTAACCCTAACCCTAACCTTAACCCTAACCCTATACCTCACCCAAAACATAACCCCAAAACTCACTTTCACCCTAGCCCTCACCCAAACCCTAATCCTAACTCTAACCCTCATCCTAACCCTCAACCTAACCCTAACCATAACCATCACCCCAACCCTAACCCTCAGCCTCAACCTGACGCTCAGCCTAAATTTAACCCTAAACCTAAACCTAAACCTAACCCACACACTCACCCTCACCCTAACCCTAATCCTAATCCTAAACCTAAAAATAACCCTAACCCTAAACCTAACCCTCAAACTAAACATAACCCTCACCCTAACCCAAACCCTCACTCTAACACTTACCCTCACCCTAACAGTAACCCTCACACTAACACTGAAGCTCACAGTAACCATAAACCTCTCCCTAACCTTAACCCTAACCCTAACCTAAACCTCACCCTCACCATAGCCCTCACCTTAACCCTAATTCTAACCCTAATCCTCAACCTCACCCTAAACCTCACACTAACCCTAACCCTAATCCTCAATCTAACCCTCACCCTAACCGTAACCCGAACCCTTAACCTAACGCTCACCCTAACCCTAACCCTCACCCTTATCTTAACCCTCACCCTCAGCCTAACCCTCACGTTTACCCTTACCATCACTCTCACCCTAACCCTCAACCTTAACCTAACCCTAACCAAAGCACTCACCCTAACCCTAACCCTAAACCTCACCCTCACCCTCAGATTTACACTAATCCTATCACTATTCCTAACCCTAAACCTCACCCTCACCCTAGCCATGACCCTAATTCTTACCCTCACACTAATCCTAACCCTAACCCTAAACCTAACTCTCACAATAAACCTAACCCTCACCCTAACCGTAACCCTACCCCTTACCCTAACCCTCACCTTAACCCTACCACTAACCCTCAACCTAACCCTCACCCAAAACCTCACTGTCACCCTAAATCTGACCTTAACCCTAATAACAACCCTAACCCTCACCCTCACCCTAACCCTCACCCTAAACCTCACCCTAATCATAACCCTAACCCTTAGCCTAACCCTCACCCTAACCCTAAGCATAACCCTAACCCTAACCCTTACCCTAACCCTCACCCTAACCCAAATCTTAACCCTAACCCTCATCTTCACCCTAAACCTCATCCTAACACTTACCCTCATCCTCACCCTAAACCTCACACTTAACCGAATCCTCACCGTAACTCTAACCTTAACCGTCACCCTCACCGTCACCCTCACGCTAAGCCTAACCCTAACCCTCTCCCTAACCCTAATGCTAAGGCTAACACTCACACTAACCCTCATGCTATCACTTATCCACACCACAAACCTAACCCTAACCTTAACCCTCACCCTCACCCTAAACCTCACCCTAACCCTAAACCTAATCCTAACCCTCACCCTCACCCTAACCCTAACAATAACACTCACCTAACCCTAACCCTAACCTTCTACCTCACCCGAACCCTCACCCTAACCCTAATGCTCACCCACACCCTAAACCTCAAGCTCACCCTTACCCTAACCCTCAACTAATCCTCACCCTAACCCTAACCATTACCTAACGAAGAGCCTAACCCTCACTCTCACCTTAACCATATCCCTAACCCTAAACCTCACCCTCACCCACACCCTCTACCTCAGCCTATCCCTGACCCTATCCCTAATCTTAACCCTAACCCACACCCTCACCCTAACCCTCACCATAACCCTTAGCCTCACCCTCACTCTCACCCTAACCGTAACCCTCACAATAATCCTAACCCTTACACTAAACCTAAACCTACCCCTCACCCAAAACCTCACCATAAACTTAAGCCTAACCCTAACCCTCACCCTCACGCTAGCCCTCAACCTAATACTAATTCTAACCCTAACCCTCACCCTAACCTTCATCCTCACCCTAAACCTCACACTAACCCTAACCCTAATCCCCAATCTAACCCTAACCCTAACCCTTACCCTAATCCTAACCCTAACCCTAACCATCACCCTCACCATAACAGTAACCCTAACCCTAACAATAACCCAACCCTAACGCTAACACTAACCCTAAACATAAACCTCACCCTAATGCTAACCCTCACCCTAAAACTAAACCTAATACTAACGCTAACTGTCACACTAACCCTAAACATCACCTTAACCCTAAACCTCAACATAACCCTAAACCTAACCCTCACCCTCACCATAGCCCTCACACTAACCCTAACCCTCATCCTCACCCTAAACCTCACACTAACCCTAACACTGATACTCAATCTAATCCTCACCCTCACCCTAACCCTAACCCTAATCCTCACCCTAACTCACACCCTAAACCTAACCCTCACCTTTACCCTTACTGTCACCCTCACCCTAACCCTCACCCTACCCCTAACAATCATTCTAACCCTCACCCTAAACATAACCCTAACCATCACGCTAACCCTAACCCTCAACCTCACACTCAGCCTCATTCTAAACCTAAGCCTAAACCTAACCCTAACTCTAACCCTCATCCTCACCCTATCCCTCACCCTAACCCTAATCCTAACCCTAACCCTAAAAATAACACTAACCCTAACCCTAACCCTCATTCTAACCCTAACCCTCACCCTAACCCTTACCCTCACCCTAACACTTACCTTACCCTAACAATAACCCAACCCTAACCCTAACCCTCATTCTAACCCTAACCCTCACCCTAACCCTTACCCTCACCCTAACACTTACCTTACCCTAATAATAACCCTAACCCAAACACTAACCCTCACACTAACCCTAACCATCACCCTACCCTAACCCTAACCCTAAACCTCATCCTAACCCTAACCCTAATCATCACCCTCACCCTCACCCTCACCATAACTCTAACCCTAACCTTAACAATAACACTAATCCTAACCCTAAATCTAACCCTAATCCTAATCCTAACCCTAATACCCACCTTCAGCCTCACCCTAACAACAAACTTAACCCTAACCATAACACTAACAATAACCCTAACCCTCTCCCTAACCCTAACATTAACCCTCACCTTAACCCTTACCCTAACCCTAATCCTAACGCTATACCTCATCCTAACCCTCACCCTAACCCTAACCCTAAACCTCAACCTAAACCTAACCCTCACCCCCACACTCCGCCTAACCCTAAACCTAACCCTAACACTAACCCTCACACTCACACTCAAGCTAACCCTAATCATAAATCTAACCCGCTCCCTAAACATAACCCTCACCCTAAACCTCACCCTAACCCTAACCCTAACACCAATACTAACACTAACCCTCACAATAACCCTAACTCTAACCCTAAACCTTACCCTCACCCTCACTTTAATCCTGACCATCAACCTCAGCCTAAACCTAAGCCTGACCCTAACCCTAACCCTCACACTCACACTCACCCTCACCCTAACACTAATCCTAATCCCAGCCCTAACCCTAACCATCACCCTAACCCTAACCCTCACAATAATCCTAAACCTAACACTAACCCTAACCCTAACCCTCACCCTAACCGTAACTCTAAACCTAAACCTCACCCTCAACTTAACCCTAAGCCTAACCCTAACCCTAACCCTAAACCTCACCCTAAACATAACCCTAAACCTCACCTTCACCCTAGCCCTCACCCAAACCCTAATCCTAACTCTAACCCTCATCCTAACCCTCACCCTAACCCTAACCCTAACCATCACCCTAACCCTAGCCCTCAGCCTCAACCTCACCCTCAGCCTAACCTTAAGCCTAAACCT
Organism: Dipodomys merriami; assembly: GCF_024711535.1. NCBI lineage: Eukaryota > Metazoa > Chordata > Mammalia > Rodentia > Heteromyidae > Dipodomys > Dipodomys merriami. The sequence continues at coordinate 98,808 of NW_027202963.1, forward strand.
AAACCTAAACCTAACCCAAACTCACCCTCACCTAACCCTAATCCTAATCCTAATCCTAACCCTAACAATAACCCTAACCCTAAAGCTAACCCTCACCTTAAATATAACCCTCAACCTAACCCAAACCCTCACCCTAACACTTACCCTGACCCTAACACTAAACCTAACCATCACCCTAATGTTCACACTAACCCTAACCCTCACAGTAACCCTAAACCTCATCCTAACCTTAACCCTAACCCTAACTTAAACCTCACCCTCATCCTAGACCTCACCCTAACCCTAATTCTAACCCTAACACTCACCCTCAACCTCACCCTAAACCTCACACTAACCCTAACCCTAATCCTCAAACTTACCCTCACCCTAACTGTAACCCGAACCCTTAACCTAACCCTCACCCTAACCCTAACCCTCACCCTTATCTTAACCCTCACCCTCAGCCTAACCCTCACCTTTACCCTTACCATCACTCTCACCCTAACCCTCAACCTTACCCTAACCCTCAGCCAAGCACTCACCCTAACCCTAACCCTAAACCTCACCCTCACCCTCAGATTTACACTAATCTTATCACTATTCCTAACCCTAAACCTCACCCTCACCCTAACAGTCAGCTAATCCTTACCCTCACACTAATCCTAACCCTAACCCTAACTCTCACACTAAACCTAACCCTCACCCTAACCGTAACCCTACACCTTACCCTAAACTTTATCTTAACCCTAACTCTAACCCTCACCCTAACCCTCACCCAAAACCTCACCGTCACCGTAAATCTGACCCTAACCCTAATAACAACCCTAACCCTCACCCGAACCCTAACCCTCACCCTAATCATAACCCTAACCCTCAGCCTAACTCTCACCCTAACCCAAACCTTAACCCTAAGCCTCACCCTCACCCTAACACTCATCCTAACACTTAACCTCATCCTCACCCTAAACCTCACACTTAACCGAATCCTCACCGTAACTCTAAACCTAACCGTCACCCTCACTGTCACCCTCACGCTAAGCCTAACCCTAACCCTCACCCTAACCCTAAAACTCACCCTAATCCTCACCATAAATCTAATGCTAAGTCTAACACTCACCCTAACCCTCATGCTATCACTTATCCACAGAACAAACCTAACCCTAACCTTAACCCTCACCCTCACCCTAACCCTAATTCTAACCCTAACCCTCATCCTAACCCTCACCCTAATCCTAAGGTTAACCATCACCCTAAGCCTAATCCTCACACCCACCCTCACCCTCAGACTAACCCTAAGCCTAAACCTAATCCTAACCCTAACCCTCACACTCACCCTCACCCTAAACCTAATCCTAACCCAAAACCTAACCCTAACCCTAAACCTCAACCTTACCCTCACCCTAAACCTAACGTTAACCCTAACACTAACCCTAACCCTAACACTCAGCCTTACCCTCCCCCTCAACTTAATTCTAACCCTAAACCTCTCCCTCACCCTATCCCTAATCCTAACCCTAACTCTAAACCTCACCCTAACCCTAACCCTAACCCTCCCCCTCCCCCTCACCCAAACCGTATGTCTAAACCTAACCCTAACATTAACACTAATCCTAACCCTAAAACTAACCCTAACCCTAAGCCTAACCCTAATGCTAACACTCACCCTCACCCTAATCCTAATCCTAACCCTAACACTCAAACTAACCCTAACCCTCACCCTCACTGTAACCCTAACCCTCATCCAAAAGCTCACCCTAACTCTAACCCTAACCCTAAAACTCACCCTAACACTAACCCTAACCCTCACCTTCAACCTAGCACTCACCCTAACCCTAAGCATAACCCTAATCCTCATCCTAACCCTCACCCTAACCCTAACTCTAACCCTAAAACTCACCCTAAACCTAACCCTAACTAAAACCCTAACCCTAACCCTAAACCTCACCGTAAACCTAACCCTCACCCTCACCCTCACTGTAACCCTAACCCTAAACCTAACAATAACCCTAAACCTAACCCTAACTCTCACCCTAAACATAACACTCACCCTAACCCTAACCCTCACCCTAACACTTACCCTTAACCTTACCCTAACCCTAACTCTAACACTAACCCTCACAGTAACCCTAACTCTCACCCTAATCCTAAACCTCACCCTAACCCTAACCCTAACCCTAACCCTCACCCAAACCGTAGCCCTCACTCTCACCCTAATTCTAACCATAACCCTCACCCTAACCCTAACCATCATCCTCACCATAAACATCACCCTAACCCTAACCCTAATCCTCAATCTAACCCTGACCCTCACCCTCACCCTAACCCTTATGCTAACCCTCACATTAATCCTTACCCTCACCCTTAACGGAACACTCACCCTCAGCCTAAACCTCACCTTTAATGTTACCGTCATGCTCACCCTAACCCTCACCCTAACCCTTACACTCATCCTAACACTCACCCTAACCCTAACCCTATCCATCACCCTAACCCTATCACTCACACTCACCCTCACCCTCAGCCTAAAACTATGCCTAAGCTGAACCCTAAACCTAAACCTCACCCTCACCGAAGCCCTCACCCTAAAACTTATCCTGACCCCAAACCTCATCCTAACCCTCACCCTAACCCTAACCTTAACCATCACCCAAAACCTATTCCTATCCCACACCCTCATCCTCACCCTACCCCTAATCCTAATCCTAACCCTAACAATAACCCTAACACTAAACCTAACCCTCAACCGAAACATAACCCTCACCCTAAACCAAAACCTCACCCTAACACTTACCCTCAACCTAATACTAACCCTAACTCTAACACTAACCCTCACACTAACCCTAACCCTCACAGTAACCCTAAAACTCACCCTAACCTTAACCCTAACCCTAACCTAAACCTCACCCTCATCTTAGTCCTCACCCTCACCCTATTTCTAACCCTAACCCTAAACCTAACGGTAACCCTCAATCTCACCCTAAACCTAACACTAACCCTAATCCTAATCCTCAATCTAACCCTCACCCTAACTGTAACCCGAACCCTTATCCTAACCCTCATCCTAACCCTTACCCTCACCCTTATCTTAAACCTCACCCTCAGCCTAACCCTCACCTTTACCCTTATCATCACTCTCACCCTAACCGTCAACCTTACCCTAACCCTCACCCAAGCACTCACCCTAACCCTAACCCTAAACCTCACCCTCACCCTCAGATTTACACTAATCCTATCACTATTACTAACCCTAAACCTCACCCTCACCCTAACAGTTACCTAATTCTTACTCTCAAACTAATCCTAACCCTAACCCTAACTCTCACAATAAACCTAACCCTCACCCTAACCGTAACCCTACCCCTTACCCTAAACCTCACCTTAACCCTAACTCTACCCCTCAACCTAACCCTCACCTAAAACCTCACCGTCACCCTAAATCTGACCCTAACCCTTATAACAACCCTAACCCTAACCCTCACCCTAACATTCACCCTAAACATAACCCTAAACCTCAGCCTAACCCAAACCTTAACCCTAACCCTCCCCCTCCCCCTAACCCTCATCCTAACACTTAACCTCATCCTCACCTGAAACCTCATACTTAACCAAATCCTCACCGTAACTCTAACCCTAACCGTCACCCTCACGTTAAGCCTAACCCTAACCCTCACCCTAACCCTAAAACTCACCCTAATCCTCACCCTCACCCTCACCCTAACCGTAATGCTAAGTCTAACATTCACCCTAACCCTCATGCTATCACTTATCCACACCACAAACCTAACCCTAACCTTAACCCTCACCCTCACCCTAAACCTCACCCTATCCCTAAACCTAATCCTAACCCTCACCCTAATCCTAACCCTAACACTAACCCTCACCTAACCCTAAACCTAACCTTCTACCTCACCCTAACCCTCACCATCACCCAAACCTTCACCCCAATCCTAACGCTCACCCACACCCTAAACCTCAAGCTCACCCTTACCATAACCCTCAACTAATCCTCACCCTAACCCTAACCATTACCTAACCAAGACCCTCACCCTCACCCTCACCTTCACCCTAACCCTCACCCTCACCCTAGACCTCACCCTAACCATAACCCTAAACCTCACCCTCACCCTCACCCTCAACCTCAGCCTATCCCTAACCCTATTCCTAATCCTAACCCTAACCCTCATCCTCACCCTAACCCTCACCATAACCCTTAACCTCACCCTCACTCTCACCCTAACCGTAACTCTCACACTAAAATTAACCCTCACCCTAAACCTAAACCTACCCCTCACCCTAAACCTCACCATAAACTTAACGCTAAACCTAACCCTCACCCTCACGCTAGCCCTCACCCTAACCCTAATTCTAACCCTAACCCCCAACCTAACCCACATCCTCCCCCTAAACCTCACACTAACCCTAACCCTAATCCCCAATCTAACCCTAACCCTAACACTTACACTAAACCTCACCCTAACCCTAACCCTCACCCTTATCCTAATTCTCACCCTTAGCCTAACCCTCAACTTTACTCTTACCATCACGCTCATCGTAACCCTCACCCTAACCCGAACACTCATCCTAACCCTCACCCTAACCCTAACCCTATCCATCACCATGACCCTAACCCTCACCATCACCATCATCCTCAGACTAAACCTATGCCTAAGCCTAACCCTAACCTCAACCCTCCCCTCACCATAGCCCTCACCCTAACCCTAATCCTAACCCTAACCCTCATCCTAACCCTCACCCTAACCCTAAGGTTAACCATCACCCTAAGCGTAATCCTCACACCCACCCTCACCTCAGCCAAAACCTAAGCCTAAGCCTAATCCTAACCCTAACCCTAACACTAACCCTAACCCTAACCCTCACCCTTAACCTCCCCCTCAACCTAAGTCTAACCCTAAACCTCAACCTCACCCTATCCCTAATCCTAACCCTAACCATAAACCTCATCCTAACCCTAACACTAACCCTCAACCTCACCCTCACCCAAATCGTAAGTCTAACCCTAACCCTAACATTACCACTAATCCTAACCCTAAAACTAACCCTTACCCTAACCCAAAACTTCACTCTCAGCCTCACCCTCACTGCAAAGGTAACCCTAACCATTACATTTACAATAACCCTAACCCTAATCCTAACCATCACCCTCACGCTAACCATAATCCTAACCCTAACCCTCGCCCTAACCTTAACCCACACTCTCACTGAAACCCTAAATCTCACCCTAACCTAACCTTAACCCTCACCCTAACCCTTTACCTCACCCTAATCCTAACACTAAGCCTGACCTAAACCTCCCCCTAAACCTCCCCCTCACCCTAACCCTAACACAAACCCTAACCCTCAAACTAACACTCAACCTAACCCTAAACCTAACCCTAACCCTAAAACTCACATTAACCCTAACCCTCACCCTAACCCAAACCCTACCACTCACTCTAACCCTTAAGCTAACTCTAACCCTCACCCTCACCAGAACCCTAAACCTAACCCTAACCATAAACCTCACCTTAAGGCTAATTCTAACCCTAACCCTAACCCTACCCGGCAACCTAACACTAATCCTCACCTTCATCCTCACCCTCAGCCTAACCCTAAGCCTAAGCCTAACCCTAACCCTAACCCTCACACTCACCCTCACCCTAACCATAAACCTAAAACTAACCCAAGCCCTAACCCTTAACCTCAACCTAACCCTCACCCTAACCCTAACACTAACACTAATCCTAACCCTAACAATCACCCTAAAACTCAACCTAACCCTAACCCTCACCCTCACCCTAACCCTTACCATAACCCTTAGCCTCACCCTCAATCTCACCCTAACTGTAACCCTCACAGTAATCCTAACCCTCCCACTAAACCTAAACCTACCCCTCACCCTAAACCTCACCATAAACTTAACCCTAACCCTAACCCTCACCCTCACGCTAGCCCTCAACCTAATCCTAATTCTAACCCTAACCCTCACCCTAAACCTCATCCTCACCCTAAACCTCACACTAACCCTAACCCTAATCCCCAATCTAACCCTAACCTAACCCTTACCCTAACCCTAACCCTGACCCTCACCCTCACCCTCACCCAAATCGTAAGTCTAACCCTAACCCTAACATAATCTCTAATCCTAACCCTAAATCTAACCCTTACCCTAACCCTAAACTTCACTCTCAGCCTCACCCTCACTGGAAACGTAACCCTAACCATAACATTTAAAATAACCCTAACCCTAATCCTAACAATCACCCTCACCCTAACCATAACCCTAACCCTAACCCTCGCCCTAGCCTTAACCCTCACTCTCACTGAAACCCTAACCTTCATCTTAACCCTCACCCTAACCTAACCTTAACCCTCACCCTAACCCTTAACCTCACCCTAATCCTAACACTAAGCCTAACCTAAACCTCCCTCTCCCCCTAAAGCTAACACAAACCCTAACACAAACCCTAACCCTCAAACTAACCCTCAACCTAACCCTAACCCTAAACCTAACCCTAAATCTCACATTAACCGTAACACTCACCCTAACCCTAAACTTACCCCTCACCCTAACCCTCAAGCTACCTCTAACTCTCACCCTCACCAGAACCTTAAACCTAACACTAACCCTAAACCTCACCTTAAGGCTAATTCTAACCCTAACCCTAACCCTAACCAGCACCCTAACCCTAATCCTCACCTTCACCCTCACCCTCAGCCTAACCCTAAGACTAAAAGCTAACCCTAACCCTAACCCTCACACTCACCCTCACACTAACCATAATCCTAAACCTAACCCTATCCCTAATCCTTACCCTCAACCTAACCCTCACCCTAAACCTAACCCTAACACTAACTCTAACCCTAACCCTCACCCTAACCCTCCCCCTAACCCTATATCTCACACTAAATCTCACCCTCACCCAAATCCTTACCCTAACCCTAACCCTAAACCCCACCCTAACCCTAACCCTAACCCTGACCCGCACCCTCACCCTCACCGGAAATCTAACCCTAACCCTAACAATATAACTAAACCTAAACAAAACCATCACCCTAACCCTAATCCTCACCCCCACCCTCACCCTCAGCCTAACCCGAAGCCTAAGCCTAACCCTCAAACTAACCCTCACACTCACCCTCACCCTAAACCTAATCCTAAACCTAACCCTATCCCTAAACCTCAACCTAACCCTCACAATCACACTAACCCTAACCCTAAACCTCAACCTAACAGTCCCCCTAACCATAACTCTAACCCTAATCCTAAGCCTAAACCTAACCCTAACCGTCACCATAACCCTAACCCTGACCCTCAACCTAAACCTAACCCTAAACCTAACCCTAAACCAAACCCTAATCCTCAGCCTCACCCTCACCCTAATCCAAACCCTAACCTTAACCCTCACCCTAACCCTAAGCTTAATACTAAACCTAACCCTAACCCTCACATTCAACCTCAACCTAATCTTAATCCTAAATCTAACCCCATCCCTAACCCTAACCCTCAACCTAACCCTCACCCTAACCCTAACCCTAACCCTAATCCTAACCCTAAACCTCATCTTAACCCTCACCCTCAACCTCATGCTCGGCCTAAGCCTAAGCCTAAGCCTAAGCCTAACCCTAACCCTCACCCTAACCCTAAAATTTACACTAACACTAACTCTAAACCTAAACCTCACTCTCACCCTAACCCTAATTCTAACCCTAACCCTAACCCTAAACCTCATCCTAACCGTAACCCTAAACCTCATTCTAACCCTCACTGTAACCGTAACCTTAATCCTAACCCTAACAATAACCCTAACCCTAACCCTAACCCTCACCCTAACTATAACCCTCAACTTAAACCAAGCCCTCACCCTAACACTTACCCTCACCCTAATACTAACTCTAACCCTAACACTAACACTCACACTAACCCTAACAGTAACCCTAAACCTTAACCTCAACCTAACCCTCACCCTCACCCTAACCCTAACACTGACCCTAACCCTAGCCCTCCCCCTAACCCTCCCCCTAACCCTATATCTAACCCTAAACCTCACTTTCACCCTAACCCTCACCCTCACCCTAGCCCTCACCCTAACCCTAATTCTAACCCTCATCCTCACCCTAACCCAGACCCTCATACTCACCCTAAAACAAAACACTAACCCTAACCCTAATTCTCAATCTAACCCTCACCCTAAGCTTAACCCTAACCCTTACCTAACCCTAAACCTAACCCTAACCCTCAACCTTATCTTAACCATAACCCTCAGTGTAAACTTCACTTGTACCCTTACCATCATCCTCACCCTAACCCTAAACCTCATCCTAACCCTCACTCTATCCTTAAACTTAACCATCACCCTAACCCTAACCCTCACACAAAACCTCAAGCGTAGCCTAACCCTAAGCCTATGCCTAAGCCTTAATCTAACCCTCATCCTAACCCTAGCCCTCAACCTAAACCTAATCCTAACCATCACCATAACCCTAATACTGACCCCCACCCTCAGCCTAACCCTAAGCCTAAGCCTAACCCTAACCCTAACTCTCACAGTCACCCTCACCCTAAACCTAAACCTAACCCTAACCCTAAACCTCAACCTAACCTTCACCCTAACCATAACCCTATCACTAACACTACCCCTAACCCTCTATCTAACCTTCCCCCTAACCCTACATCTAACCTTAAACCTCAACCTCACCCTAACACTAATCCTAACCCTAACCCTAAACCTAACTCTCATCCCCACCCTCACCCTCACTCTCACAGTAAATCTAACCCTAACCCTAACAATAACACTAATCCTAACAGTAAACCTAACTCTAACCCTAACAGTAATCCGAAGCTCACCATCACCCTAACGCTAATTCTAACCCTAAGCCCCACCGTAACACTAACCCCCATGTCACCATAACCCTAACCCTCATCCTAACCCTCACGCTTTCCCTAACCCTAACCCTAAACCTCACACTAACAGTAACTCTAATACTCACCTTCACCCTAGTTCTCACCCTAACACTAATCCTAACCCTAATCCTCATTCTAACCCTCACCCTAACCCTAACACTAACCCTCACCATAACCCTAAACCTAACCCTCAACCTAACCTTAACACTCACCCTAACCCTAACCCTAAACCTCACCCTAACCCTAGCTCTCACCCTCACCCTCACCCTCAGCCTAAACCTAAGCCTAATCCTAAATCTAACCCTAACACACACACTCACCCTCACCCTAACCCTAATCCTAAACCTAACCCTAACCCTAAACCTCCCCCTACCTCTCACCCTAAACCTAACTCTAACCCAAACCCTAAACCTCACCCTAACCCTAACCATAACCCTCACACTAACCCAAACCCTCACCCTAACACTTACCATGACCCTAACACTAAACCTAACCCTAACACTAAACCTCACACTAACTCTAAACCTAACCCTCACCCGCAACCTCAACCTCATTGGAACTCTAACCCTATCTCTAACAATAACACTAATCCTAACCCTAACCGTCACCCTAACCCTAATCCTCAACCCCACCCTCACCTTCATCCTAACCCTAAGCCTAAGCCTAACCCTCACACTATCCCTTACACTCACCCTCACCCTAACCTAATCCTAACCCTAAACCTATCTCTAAACCTCATCCTAACCCTCACGCTCACCAGAACCCTAACACTCACCCGAACCCTCCCGCAACCCTAACTCTAACCCTAAAACTCACCCTCACCCTAACCCTAAACCTAACCTTAAACCTCACCCTAAACCTCACCCTAACCCTAAACACTCACCCTCACCCTCAACCTCACAGTAACTCTAACCCTAACAATAAAACTAACACTAACCCTAACCCTAACCATAACCATAACCCTCAACCTCAGCCTCACCCTCACCGCAAACTTAACCCTAACCATGACGCTAACAATAACCCTAAACCTAACCCTAACCCTAATCCTCACCCCCACCCTCACCCTCAGCCTAACCCTAAGCCTAAGCCTAACCCTAACCCTAACCCTCACCATAACCCTAACCCTAACCCTAAACCTAAACCTAAATCTAACCCTAAACCAAACCCTAATCCTCAGCCTCACCCTCACCATAACACAAACCCTAATCTTAACCCTCATCCTAACCCTAATCCTAATCCTAACTCTAACCCTAAACCTCACACTCAACCTCACGCTAACCTTAATACTAAACCTAACTCTCACCCTAACCCTAAACCTCAACCTAACCCTCAACCTAGCCCTAACCCTAAACCTAATCCTAACCCTAAACCTCATCCTAACCCTCACCCTCAACCTCATGCTCGGCCTAAGCCTAAGCCTAAGCCTAAGCCTAACCCTAACCCTCACCCTAAGCCTAAAACTAACACAAAGCCTAACTCTAAACTTAAACCTCACTCTCACCCTAACCCTAATTCTAACCCTAACATAACCCTAAACCTCATCCTTACCCTAACCCTAACCCTCACTCTCTCCTCACTGTAACCGTAACTCTAACCCTAACCCTAACAATAACCCTAAACCTAACCCTAACCCTCACCCTAACCATAATCTCACCCTATCCCAAACCCTCAACCTAACACTTATGCTAACCATAACACTAACCCTAACCCTAACACTAACCCTCACACTAACACTAACCCTAACCCTAACACTTAACCTCAACCTAACCCTCACCCTTACCCTAAGCCTAATACTAACCCTAAACATAACCCTCACCCTAACCTTTCCCCTAACCCTACATCTAACACTAAACCTCACCGTAAACCTCACCCTAACCCTAATCCTCACCCTTACACTCAACCTCACCGTAACTTTAACCCTAACCCTAACAATAACATTAACCCTAACCCTAACCATAACCCTCACCCGCAGCCTCACCCTCACCCCAAACTTAACCCTAACCATAACACTAACAATAACCTAAACCAAACCCTAACCCTAACCCTAATCCTCACCCTCAGCCTAACCCTAAGCCTAACCCTATCCCTAAACATAACCCTCAACATAACCCTAACCCTAACCCTAACCCTAAGTCTAAACCTAACCCTAACCCTAAACCTAAACTTAATCCTAAACCTAACCCTAATCCTCAGCCTCCCCCTCCCCCTAACACTAATCCTCACCCTAACCCTAAGCCTAATCCTAACCCTAGCCCTAACGCTCACACTCACCCTCACCCTAAACCTAATCCTAAACCTAACCCTATCCCTAACACTAAACCTCATCCTAACACTCAACATAGCCCTCACCCTAACCCTAAACCTAAACCTCATCCTCACCCTAGCCCTCACCCTAACCCTAAATCTATCCCTCACCCTCACCCTCACCCTAACCCTCATCCTCACCCTAAAAATCACACTAAACCTAAACCGAATCCTCAATCTAACCCTCACCCTAACCCTAACACTAACCCTTAACCTAACACGAAAAATAACCCTAAAACTCACCCTTATCATAACACTTACCCTCAGCCAAAGCCTCTCCTTTACCCTTACCATCATAATCACCCTAACCCACACCCTAGCCCTAAACCTCATACTAAGCCTCACCCTAACCGGAACCCTCACCCTAGCCCTCACCCTAACCCTAATCCTAACCCTAACCCTCATTCTAACCCTCACCGCAACCCTAACCCTAAACATCACCTAACCCTAATCCTCACCCCCACCCTCACCCTCAGCCTAACCATAAGTCTAAGCCTAACCCTAACCCTAAACCTCACACTAACCCTCACCTAACCCTAATCATAACACTAACCCTAACCCTAACCCAAAACCTCAACGTAACCATCAACCTAACCTTAACCCTAACACTAAACCTAACCCTAACCTCGAACTAACACTCCCCCTAACCCTAAATCTAACACTAAACCTCACCCTCACCCTAAACCTAATCCTAACCCTAACCATAAACCTCAACCTAACCCTAAACCTAACATTCACCCTAACCCTCACCCTCACCCTTACCATAAATCTAACCCTAACCCTAACTATAACACTAATCCTAACCCTAAACCTAAGCCTAACCCTAATCCTAACACTCAACCTCACCCTAACCCTAATCCTAACCCTAACCCTCAACCTAACCCTAACCCTCACACTCACAGTAATCCTAACCCTCATTCAAACCCTCACCCTAACCCTAACCCAAACCCTAAACCTCACCATAACACTAACTCTAACCCTCAACCTCACCCTAGACCTCACCCTAACCCTAATCCTACCCCTAAAACTCATCCTAACCCTAACCCTAACCATCACACTATCTCTAAACCTAACCCTCAACCTAACCCTAACCCTCACCCTAACCCTAAACTTAACCCGAACCCCAACTCTCACCCAAACCCTAACCCTAACCCTCACCCTAACCGTAACCCTCACCCTCACCCTCACCGTCAGCCTAATGTTCACCCTAACCCTAACCCTAACACTCACCCTAAACCTAACCCTCACCCTCAGCCTAACCCCAAGCCGAAGCCTAACCCTAAGCCTAACCCTCACACTCACCCTAACACTCACACTCACCCTAAACCTCACCCAAACCCTAAATCTAACACTAACCCTAACCCTAACCCTCACCTTCAGCCTCACCCGAGACCTAACTCTAATCCTAAAACTAACTCTCACCCTAACCCTAACCCTAACCATAACCTCACTCTAACCCTAAATCTCACCATCACCCTAATCCTAACCCTAACCCTCATCCTAACCCTCATCCTAACACTAACCCTAATCCTCACCCTCACCCCCAACATCACCCTTAGCCTAACCCTAACCCTAACCCTAACCATTGCGGTAACTCTTAGCATAACCCTAAACCTAACCCTAAATCTAACCCTAAACCAAACCCTAATCCTCAGCCTCACCCTCACCATAACACAAAACCTAAACTTAACCCTCACCCTAACCCTAAGCCTAATCCTAACCCTAAACCTAACCATTACACTAAACCTCACCCTAAACTTAATCCTAAACCTGAATCGATCCCTAACCCTAACCCTCAATTTAACCCTCACCCTAGCCCTAACGCTATCCCTAATCCTAACCCTAAACCTCATCCTAATCCTCACCCTCAAACTTATGCTCAGCCTAAGCCTAAGCCAAAGCCTAAGCCTTACCCTAACCCTCACCCTAAACCGAAAACTAACACTAAGCCTAACTGTAAACATAAACCTCAGTCTCACCCTAACCCTAATTCTAACAATAACATAACACTAAACCTCATCCTAACACTAACCCTAACCCTCACTCTCACCCTCACTGTAACCATAACGCCAACCTTAAACCTAACAATAACCCTAACCCTCACCCTAACCATAACACTCACCCTAACCCAAACGCTCAACCTAACACTTACACTAACCCTAACACTAACCCTAACCCTAACACTAACCCTTACATTATCCCTAACCCTTAACCTCAACCTAACCCTCACCCTCACCCTAAGCCTAACATTAACCCTAATCCTAACCCCCCTAACCCTCCCCCTAACCCTATATCAAACCCTAAACCTCACCCTCACCCTAACCCTAACCCTAAACCTCACTCTAAACCTCACCCTAACCCTGACCTCACCCTCACCCTCAACCTCACCGTAACTCTAACCCTAACCCTAACCCTAACAATAACATTAACCCAAACACTAACCCTAACCATAACCCTTACTGCAGAATTAACCCTAACCATAACATTAACAATAACCTAAACCAAACCCTAACCTTAACCCTAATCCTCACCCCCACCCTCACCGTCAGCCTAACCCTAAGCCTAACCCTATCCCTAACCCCAACCCTCACCATAACCCTAACCCAAAACCTACCCTGAGTCCTCAGCCTAACCCTAAGCCTAATCCTAACCCTAACCCTAAGCCTAATCCTAACAGTAACCCTAAACCTAATCCTAAACCTAACCTTATCCCTAACATTAAACCTCACCCTAACACTCACCCTAGCTCTCAACCTAACCCAAAACCTAAACCTCATCCTTACCCTAGCCCTCGCCCTAACCCTAATTCTATCCCTCACCCTCACCCTAACCCTAACCCTCATCCTCACCCTAAACCTCACACTAACCCTAAACTGAATCCTCAATCTAACCCTCACCGCAACCCTAACACTAACCCTTACCCTAACCCTAAACCTAACCCTAACCCTCACCCTTATCTTAACACTCACCCTCAGCCAAAACCTCTCCTTTACCCTTACCACCATAATCACCCTAACCCAAACCCTAACCCTAAACTTCATACAAACCCTCACCCTAACCGTAAACCTAACCATCACCCTAACCGAAACCCTCAACCTCAACCTCAAGCTCAGCCTAACCCTAAGCCTAAGCCTTACCCTAATCCTCACCCTCACCAGAGCCCTCACCCTAACCTTAATCCTAACCCTAACCCTCATTCTAACCCTCAACTTAACCCTAACCCTAACAATCACCGTAACCCTAATCCTCACCCCCGCCCTCACCCTCAGCCTAACCCTAAGCCTAAGCCTAACCCTAACCCTAACCCTACCCAAAACCTCAACATAACCATCAACCTACCCTTAACCCTAATACTAACCCTAACCCTAAACCTCGAACTAACATCACTCTCACCCGAGCCCTCACCCTAACCTTAATGCAAACCCTAACCCTCATTCTAACCCTCAACCTAACGCTAACACTAACCATCACTGTAACCCTAATCCTGACCCCCACCGTCACCCTCACCCTAACCCTAATCCTAACCCTAAACCTAACCCTAACCCTAAACCTCAACCCTACCCTCAGCCTAAACCTAACACTCACCCTTACCCTCACCCTCAACCTAACTCTAGTCCTAAACCTCTCCCTCACCCTATCCCTAATCCTAACCCTAACTCTAAATCTCACCCTAACCCTAACCCTAACCCTCACCCTCACCCTCACCCTCTCCCAAACCGTAAATCTAACCCTAACCCTAATATTAACACTAATCCTAAACCTAAAACTAACCCTTCCCCTAACCCTAACCTTCACCCTCACTGCAAATGTAACCCTAAACATAACATTTACAATAACCCTAACCCTAATCCTAACCATCACCTTCACCCTAACCTTAATCCTAACCCTAACCCTCACCCTAACTTTAACCCTCACCCACACTGAAACCCTAAACCTCAACTTAACCCTCACCCTCAAACTCACTCTCACCCTCAACGTAACTCTAACCCTAACCCAAACAATAACACTAATCCTAACCCTAAACCTAACCCTAACCCTAAGCCTAACCCTAATGCTAACACTCACTCTCACCCTAATCCTAATCCTAACCCTAACACTCAAACTAACCCTAACCCTCACCCTCACTGAAACCCTAACCCTCGTTCAAAAGCTCACCCTAACCCTAACCCTAACCCTAAAACTCACCCTAACACAAACCCTAACCCTAACCGCCACCCTAGCCCTCACCCTAACCCTAATCATAACCCTAATCCTCATCCTAACCCTCACCCTAACCCTAACTCTAACCCTAAAATTCACCCTCACCCTAACCCTAAAACCCTAACCCTAACCCTAAACCTCACCCTAACCCTAACCCTCACCCTCACCCTCACTGTAACACTAACCCTAAACCTAACAATAACCCTAAACATAACCCTAACCCTCACACTAAACATAACACTCACCCTAACACTAACTCTCAACCTAACACTTACCCCAACCCTTACCCTAACCCTAACTCAAACACTAACCCTCACAGTAACCCTAACTCTCACCCTAACCCGAAACCTCACACTCACCCTAACCCTAACCCTAACCCTCACCCTCACCCTAGCACTCACTCTAATCCTAATTGTAACCATAACCCTCACCCTAACTCTCAACTTCATCCTCAGCCTAAACCTCACACTAACCCTAACCCTAATCCTCAATCTAACTCTCACCCTCACCCTAACCCTCACCCTAAACCTGATGCTAACCCTCACCCTAATCCTAGCACTCACCCTTAGGGGAACACTCACCCTCCGCCTAAACCTCACCTTTACTGTTACCGTCATGCTCACCCTAACCCTCACCCTAACCCTAACACTCATCCTAACACTTGCCCTAAACCTAACACTATCCATCAGCCTAACCCTATCACTCACCCTCACCCTCACCCTCACCCTAGCCCTCACACTAAAACTTATCCTAACCCTAACCCTCATCCTAACTCTCACCCTAACCCTAACCGTAACCATCACCCAAAACCTATTCCTCACCCCCACACCCTCATCCTCAGCCTAACCCTAAGCCTAAGCCTAAGCCTAAGCCTAACCCTCACCCTCACCCTAGCCCTCATGCAAAACCTAATCCTAACCCTAACCCTCATCCTAACACTCACCCTAACCCTAACCCTAACAATCACCCAAACCCTATTCCTCACCCCCACCCTCACCCTCAGCCTAACCCTAAGACTAAGACTAACCCTAACCCTAACCCTCACCCTCACCCTAGCCCACACCCAAACATTAGTCCTAAACCTAACCCGAACCCTAATCCTCACCTTAAACCTAACCCTAACCTTAACCCTCACCATAGCCCTCACCGTAACCTTAATCCTAAACCTAACCCTCACCCTAACCCTAACCCTAACCCTCACCCTAACCCTAACCATCACCCTCACCCTCAGCCTAACCCTAAACCTACCCTAACACTAATCCTCACACTCACACTCACGCTAAACTTAATCCTAAATCTAACCCGATCCCTAAACATAATGCTCACCCTAACCTTCACCCTAAACCTAACCCTAACACCAATCCTAACACTAACCCTCATACTAACCCTAACTCTAATCCTAAACCTCACCCTCACCCTCATCTTAACCCTCACCCTCAACCTCAGCCTAAACCTAAGCCTAAACCTAACCCTAACCCGAACCCTCACACTCACACTCACCTTCACCATAACACTAATCCTACTCCCAGCCCTAACCCTAACCCTCACCCTAACCCTAACCCTCACCCTAAACCTAAACCCAACATTAACCCTAAGCCTAACCCTCACCCTAACCCAATCTCTAAACCTAAACCTCAGCCTCACCTTAACCCTAACCCTAACCCTAAAACTAAACCTCACCCTAAACATAACCCTAAACCTCACCTTCACCCTAGCCCTCACCCAAACACTAATCCTACCTCTAACACTCATCCTAACCCTCACCCAAGCCCTCACCCTAACCCTAACCCTAAACCTCACCCTCACCCGCAGCTTTACATTAATCCTATCACTATTCCTAATGCTAAACCTCACCCTCACCCTAACAGTCACCTAATTCTTACCCTCACACTAATCCTAACTCTAACCCTAACCCAAACTCTCACAATAAACCTAACCCTCACTCTAACCGTAACTCTACCCCTTACCCTAACCCTCGTCTTAACCATAACTCTAACCCTCACCCTAATCCTCACCCAAAAGCTCACCGTAACCCTAAATCTGACCCTAACACTAATAACAACCCTAACCCTCACCCTCACCCTAACCCTCACCCTAATCATAACCCTAACACACAGCCTAACCCTCACCCTAACCCTAAGCATAACCCTAACCCTAACCCTCACCCTAACCCTCACCCTAACCCAAACCTTAACCCTTACCCTCACCCTCACCCTAACCCTCATCCTAACCCTTAACCTCATCCTCACCCTAAATCTCACACTTAACCGAATCCTCACCGTAACTCTAACCCTAACCGTCACCCTCACCATCACCCTAACGCTAAGCCTAACCCTAACTCTCACCCTAACCCTAAAACTCACCCTAATCCTCACCCTAACCCTCACCCTAACCCTAATGCTAAGTCTAACACTCACCCTAACCCTCATGCTATCACTTATCCATACCACAATCCTAACGCTAACCTTACCCCTCACCCTCACCCTTTACCTCACCCTAATCCTAAACCTAATCCTAACCCTCACCCTAACCCTAACCCTAACACTAACCTCACCTAACCCTAACCCTAACCTTCTACCTCACCCTAACCATCACCATCACCCGAACCCTCACCCTAACCCTAACGCTCAGACACACCCTAAACCTCAAGCTCACCCTTACCCTAACCCTCAACTAATCCTCACCTTAACCCTAACTATTACCTAACCAAGACCCTTACCCTCACCCTCACCTTCACCCTAACCCTCACCCTCACCCTAACCATAACCCTAACCCTAAACCTCACCCTAACCCTAACCCTTACCCTCACCCTCAACCTCACCCTCACCCTCACCCAAATAGTAAGTCTAACCCTAACCCTAACATTACCACTAATCCTAACCCTAAAACTAACCCTTACCCTAACCTTAACCTTCACTCTCAGCCTCACCCTCACTGGAAATATAACCCTAACCATAATATTTACAATAACCCTAACCCTAATCCTAACCATCACCCTCACCCTAACCATAATCCTAACCCTAACACTCGCCCTAACCCTCATCTTAACCCTCACCCTAACCTAACCTTAACCCTCACCGTAACCCTTTACCTCACCCTAATCCTAACACTAAGCCTGACCTAAACCTCCCCCTAAACCTACCCCTCACCCTAACCCTAACACAAACCCTAACCCTCAACCTAACCCTCAACCTAACCCTCAACCTAACCCTAACCCTAACCATAACCCTAAAACTCACATTAACCCTAAACCTCACCCTAACCCTAACCCTACCCCTCACCCTAACACTCAAGCTAACTCTAACCCTCACCCTCACCAGAATCCTAAACCTAACCCTAACCATAAACCTCACCTTAAGGCTAATTCTAACCCTAACCCTAACTCTAACTGGCACCCTAACCCTAGTCCTCACCTTCACACTCACCCTCAGCCTAACCCTAAGCCTAACCCTAACCCTATCCCTAACCGTCACACTCACCCTCACACTAACCTTAATCCTAAAACAAACCCCAGCCCTAACCCTTACCATCAACCTAACCCTCACCCTAACCCTAACCCAGACCCTAACCCTCACCCTAACACTCACCTTAACCATCACCCTAACACTAACACTAACCCTAAACCTGACCTTCACCCTAACCCTAACTCTAACACTAACCCTAACCCAAAATCTCACCCTAACCCTAGCATTAAACCTCACCCTCACCCTCACGATCACCCTCACCGAAACTGTAACCCTAACCCTAACAATAACCCTAACCCTAATCCTAAGCCTCACCCTAACCATAAACCTCACCCTAAACCTAAACCTCGCCCTAACATTTACCCTCAACCTAACACTAACGCTCACACTAATCCTACTCCTCAGCGAAACCCTAAACCTCACACTAAACCTAACACTAATCCTCAATCTAACCCCCACCCTCACCCTAAACCTAACCCTAACCCTTACCCTATCCCTCACCCTAACCCAAACCCTCCCCCTTACCGTAGCCCTCACCCTCAGCCTAACCCTCACTTTAACATTACTAACACCCTCAACCTAACCCTCATCCTAACCCTAAACTCGAACCCTAACTCTCACCCTATCCCTAACCATAAGCCTCACCCTAACCCTAACACTCACCCTAACACTAACACTCACCCTCACCCTCACCCTGAGCCTAACCCTAAGCCTAACCCTAACTCTAACCCTCTCACTCACCCTCTCCCTGACCCTAATCCTAATCCTAACCCCAACCCTAACACACAACCTCACCCTAACCCTCACCCTAACCCTAACGCTAACCCTAACACTAACAATCACCCTAACCCTCAACCTAACCCTATCTCTAACACTAAACATCAAACTCACACTGACCCTCAACTTAACCCTAACCCTAAACCTCACCCTAAACCTAACCCTAAACCTCACCCTCACCCTAGCCCTCACCATAACCATAATCCTAAAACTAACCCTCTTCTTAACCCTCATCCTAACCCTAACCCTAACCCTCACCCTAACCCTAATCCTAACCATAACCCTAACCCTAAACCTCACCCTAACCTTAAACCTAAAATTAAGCCTCACCCTAACCCTCATCCTCACCCTCACTTGAATCCTAACTGTAACCATAAACCTCACCCTCACCCTCACCCTAACTCTAACCCTAAACCTAAACCTAAACCTCACCCTCACCCTAACCCTCACCCTCACCCTCAACGTAACCCTAACTCGAAACTTAACAATCACCTAAACCTAACCCTAACCCTCACCCTAACCATAGAACTCACCCTAACCCTAACCCTCACCCTAACACTTACACTCACCCTAACACTAATCCTAACTCTAACACTAACACTCACAGTAACCCTAACTCTCACCCGAAACCTAAACCTCACCTTAACCCTAACCCTAACACTCAGCCTCACCCTAGCCCTCACCCTAACCCTAATTCTAACCCTAACCCTCACCCTAACCCAAACCCTCATCCTCACCCTAAACCTCACAAACCCCAACCCTGATCCTCAATCTAACTCTCACCCTCACCCTAACCCTCATCCTAACCCTTACCCTAACCTCAACCTAATCCTAACCCTCACCCTTAGGGGAACACTCACCCTCAGCCTAATGCTCAACTTTATTCTTACCGTCACCCTCATGCTAACCCTCACCCTAACCCTAACCCAGATCCTAACACTCACCCTAAACCTAACCCTATCCATCACACTAACCGAAACCCTCACCCTCACCCTCACCCTAAGCCTAAACCTAAGCCTAAGCCTAAGCCTAACCCTAACCCTCACCCTCACCCTAGCTCTCACCCTAAACCTAATCCTAATGCTAAGCCTCACCCTCAACCTAACCCTAACACTATCCATCACCCAAAACCTATTCCTCACCACCATACTCACCCTCAGCCTAACCCCAAGACTAAGCCTAACCCTAACCATAACCCTCAACCTCAGGCTCGCCCTCACCGCAAACTAAACCCAAACCATAACACTAACAATAACAATATTTTAACCCTAACCCTAACCCTAATCCTCACCCCCACCCTCACCCTCAGCCTAACCCTAACCCTAAACCTAAACCTAAACCTAACCCTAAAACTCACCCTAATCCTCAGCCTCAACCTCAACCTAAACCAAACCCTAACATTAATCCTCACCCTAACCCTAAGACTAACCCTAACCCTAATCCTAACTCTCACACTCACCCTGAACATAAAATTAAACCTAACCCTAAACCTCACCCTAAACCTCACCCTAAACCTAACCCTCACCCTCAACCTCAACCTCACCACAAAATTTACCCTAACCATAAAACTACCAATAACCCTAACCCTAACCCTAAACCTAAACCTAATCCTCACCCCCACCCTCACCCTCAGCCTATTCATAAGCCTAATCCTAAGCCTAACCCTAAGCCACAACGTAACCCTAAAACTAACCCTCGCCCTAACCATAACCCTAACACAAAAAATCAACTTAAGGCTAACTCTAAACCTAACCCTAACCCTAACCCGCACGCTAACCCTAACCCTCACACTTACACTCTACCTCAGCCTAAACCTAAGCCTAAATCTTATCCAAACCCTAACCCTCACACTCAGCCTAACCCTAAACCTAATCCTAAACCTAACACTATCCCTAACCCTAACCCTCACCCTAACGCTCACCCTACCATTAACCCTAACACTAACCCTAACCCTAACCCTCACCCTAAACCTATCTCTAACCCTAAACCTCAAACTCACCCTGACCCTAACCCTAAACCTAACCCTAAACCACACCCTAACCCTAAACCTCAACCTCACCCTAGCCCTCATCCTAACCCCAATCCTAAACCTAACCCTCACTCTAACCCTCACCATAACCCTAAATCAAACCCTCACCCTAACCTACACCCTCACCCTAACCCTGAGCCTAACCCTAAGCCTAACCCTAAACCTAACCCTAACCCACACACTCACCCTCACCCTAAACCTAATCCTAACCATAAACCTAACCCTTACCCTCACCCTAACCCTAAACCTAAAATTAACCCTAACCCTAAACCTCATCCTAACCCTCACCCTAACCCTAACTCTAACCCTAAACCTCACCCTAAAGCTAAACCTAACCTTAACCCTCACCCTAGCCCTCACTGTAACCCTAATCCTAACCCTATACCTCATCCTAACCCTCACCCTAACAGTAACCCGAACCCTTAACCTAACCTTCACCCTAACCCTACCCCTCACCCTTATCTTAACCCTCACCCTCAGCCTAACCCTCACGTTTACCCTTACCATCACTCTCACCCTAACCCTCACCCAAGCCCTCACCCTAACCCTAACCAAAACCTCACCCTCACCCTCAGCTTTACACTAATCCTATCACTATTCCTAACCCTGAACCTCACCCTCACCCTAGCCATGACCCTAATTCTTACCCTCACACTAATCCTAACCCTAACCCCAACCCTAACTCTCACAATAAACCTAACCCTCACCCTAACCGTAACCCTACCCCTTACCGTAACCCTCAACTTAACCCTACCACTAACGCTCAAGCTAACCCTCACCCAAAACCTCACTGTCACTCTAAATCTGACCCTAACCCTAATAACAACCCTAACCCTCACCCGAAACCTAACCCTCACCCTCACCCTAACCCTCACCCTATTCATAACCCTAATCCTCAGCCTAACCCTCACCCTAACCCTAAGCATAACCCTAACCTTAACCCTCACCCTAACCCAAACCTTAACACTAACCCTCACCCTCACCCTAACCCTCATCCTATCACTTAACATCATCCTCACCCTAAACCTCACACTTAATCGAATCCTCACCGTAACTCTAACCCTAACCGTCACCCTCACGCTAAGCCTAACCCTAACCCTCACCCTAACCCTAAAACTCACCCTAAGCCTCACCCTCACCCTAATGCTAAGTCTAACATTCACCGTAACCCTTATGCTATCACTTATCCACACCACAAACCTAACCCTAACCTTAACCCTCACCCTCACCCTAAACCTCACCCTAACCGTAAACCTAATCCTAACCCTCACCCAAATCCTAACCCTAACACTAACCCTCACCTAGCCCTAACCCTAACCTTCTACCTCACCCTAACCCTCACCATCACCCGAACCTTCACCATAATCCTAACGCTCAACCACACCCTAAACCTCAAGCTCACCCTTACCATAACCCTCAACTAATCCTCACCCTAACCCTAACCATTACCTAACCAAGACCCTCACCCTCACCCTCACCTTCACCCTAACCCTCACCCTCACCCTAGACCTCACCCTAACCATAACCCTAACCCTAAACCTGACCCTCACCCTCACCCTCAAACTCAGCCTATCCCTAAACCTATCCCTAATCCTAACCCTAACCCTCACCATTACCCTAACCCTCACCATAACCCTTACCCTCACCCTCACTCTTGCCCTAACCGAAACCCTCACACTAAACCTAAGCCTCCCCCTAAACCTAAACCTAACCCTCACCCTAAACCTCACCATAAACTTAACCCTAACCCTAACACTCACCCTCATGCTAGCCCTCAACCTAATCCTAACTCTAACCCTAACCCTCATTCTCACCCTAAACCTCACATTAACCCTAACACTAATCCCCAATCTAACCCTAACCCTAACCCTTACCCTATCCCTCACCCTAACCCTAACCCTAACCCTCACCCTCACACTCACCCTCACCCAAATCGTAAGTCTAACCCTAACCCTAACTAATCCTAACCCAAAAACTAACCCTTACACTAACCCTAAACTTCACTCTCAGCCTCACCCTCACTGGAATTGTAACCCTAACCATAACATTTACAATAACCCTAACCCTAATCCTAACCATCACCCTCACCCTAACCATAACCCTAACCCTAACCCTCGCCCTAACCTTAACCCTCACTCTCACTGAAACCCGAACCCTCATCTTAACCCTCACCCTAACCTAAACTTAACCCTCACCCTAACCCTTAACCTCACCCTAATCCTAACACTAAGCCTAAACTAAACCTCCCCCTCACCCTAACCCTAAGCCTCACCCTCAAGCTGGGCCTAAGCCTAAGCCTAAGCCTAGTCCTAACACTAACCCTCACCCAAACCCTAACGCTAACACTAACCCTAACTCAAACCCTAAACCTCACTCTCACCCTAACCCTAACTCTAACCCTAACCCTAAACCTAAACCTCATCCTAACACTAAACCTAACCCTCATCCTCACCCTCATTTAACCATAACCTTAAACTTAACCCTAACAATAACTCTAACCCTAACCCTAACCCTCACCCTTACCATAAGCCTCAGCCTAACATTTACCCTCAAACTATCACTCAACCTAACCCTAACACTAACCCTCACACTAACCCTAAACATCACCCTAACCCTAAGCCTAACTCTCACCCTAACCATAAACCTCACCCTCAACATCACCCTCAGGCTAACCCTCAGGCTAACCGTAAACCTAACCCTAACAATAACCCTAACCTTATCCCTAACCCGCACCCTCACCCTCACCGGAAATCTAACCCTAACCCTAACAATACCACTAACCCTAAACAAAACCATCACCCTAACCCTAATCCTCACCCCCACCCTCACCCTCAGCCTAACCCGAAGCCTAAGACTAACCCTCAACCTAACCCTCAACTCACCCTCACCCTAACCCTAATCCTAAACCTAACCCTATCCCTAAACCTCAACCTAACCCTCACAAATCACCCTAACCCTAACACTAACCCTAACCCTAAACCGCAACCTAACAGTCCCCCTAACCATACCTCTAACCCTAACCCTAAGCCTAAACCTAACCCTAACCGTTACCGTAACCCTAACCCTAAACCTAAACCTAACCCTAAACCTAACCCTAAACCAAACCCTAATCCTCAGTCTCACCCTCACCCTAACCCAAACCCTAACCTTAACCCTCACCCTAACCCTAAGCCTAATCCTAAACCTAACCCTAATCCTCACATTCAACCTCAACCTAACCTTAATCCTAAAACGAGCCCTATCCCTAACCCTAACCTTAACCTAACCCTCATCCTAGCCCTAACACTAACCCTAATCCTAACCCTAAACCTCATCCTAACCCTCACACTCAACCTCATGCTCAGCCTAAGCCTAAGCCTAACCCTAACCCTCACCCTAACCCTAAAACTAACACTAACCCTAACTCTAAACCTAAACCTCACTCTCAGCCTAACCCTTATTCTAACCCTGAACCTAACCCTGAACCTTATCCTAACCGTAACCCTAAACTTCACTCTGACCCTCACTGTAACCGTAACCGTAACCCTAACTCTAACAATAACCCTAACCCTAACCCTAACCCTCACCCTAACAATAACCCTCACCCTAAACCAAACCCACACCTAAACACTTACCCTCACCTTAACACTAACTCTAACCCTAACACTAACACTCACAGTAACCCTAACCGTAACCCTAAACCTTAACCTCAACCTAACCCTCACCCTTACCCTAACCCTAACACTGACCCTAACCC